>NC_051156.1:127749874-127827254 GCF_013339745.2 Dermacentor silvarum | reverse complement strand
GCCTGGGGAGCGTGCGTCCGCCATCGTGTAGTCGAGGTGAGACGTGGCAGCGGGCACAGTCAAGCCCTCTACTACAGTGTTCCTTATAGCCCATATGTTGGTTCGGTACATCAAGCGCCACAATTTAAAATAAAGGCGCACTTGCACATGGCTTCACCCAGTGCGGCATGTGATGCACTGCAATTTGTTCGTTAAGGGCAATAGGCTTGAGGAGGCATTCAGACGCTGCCCAACCTTCACATAGCTGCTTTAAGCTGGTACGATTCAGTTCGTTACCCTGGTAAAGGCTCAATGCCTGAAAGCTCCGATTCAGACGTGCTGTTATCACTTCCCAAGTTGATGATGATTGGCTCCATCTTGTCATAAAGCCACACATCTCCCAGAAGTGTGTTTCGACGCCCTTCACATGCTGCACAGCCTTGGCCCAATTCTCTGGTGTGACTTTCTGCACTTCAGCAAGGTTGTGCACATCCTTGGTCTTGAATGTGGTGTTCAAAGCTGCCACTCCATTGTTAATTTGTGCCCAAATGAGTTACATGGGGTTAAACTCACAGTGATATGGAGGGAGCCTGAAGACAACACAGCCAGCCCTTTCAGCAGCTGCATAAACCCGGTACTTGATAAATTTGGTCTTGACGGCGGCCACACTGTCAAGCAGCTGCTTCTTTGTCATGGCGGCATGGTACGGGATCGCCTTCAAAGCTACCCAGTCGTGGACCTCTGCCTTCAGCCATGACTTCGAAGGGATTTCCTCCACGCGCCTGGAGTGGCAGGACACATTGTCTATGGCAATGGAACTTCGCTGTGGCAGCCTATTTATGACCGAGCTGAACCACGTCTCGAAATGGTTGCCGTCCATTTCCTCGTGGTAGTCACCTGTTTTCTTACCCACGAACACATCCAGGTAACCATCATCAACTCCGTCCTCACTGCCAACATGAGTCACTATCAGCCGCTCTCCTTTTCCCGACGGCTGCTGGAGCCCCGTTGTTAAGCCGCGCAAGTACGCGTCGCGTTACAACTTGACTGTCTTGTCATCCCAGACTTTACTCACTGTGTGGCCAGCAATGACCCACGTTTCATTAAGATAGACTATCTTGCGTTCTTCTTTCCTGTACCGAGCAATCTCATAAATGCACTTGTGCTCCCACCGCAACAAGTCTTCGCGCTCGATGAGCAAGGAGTTCCTCCCACGTTTCTCGCTCGTGAAGCCCATATCCTGGATGAGGCGGCGGATGGTCCATGGCTGAACGGTCAGCAGATCTTCTGTGTTAGCGGATGCTAATTCCACAGCGGTCTTCTGTGCTGTTGGGATCTCGTTGCGGTGGAAAAAGCCGTGAGCGTGAAGCTATTATAAGTATGCAGGCGCATCTTACAGCCTTCACTTCTAGGCCGCTTCCGTGGAGGCGTCCGTAGCTCACCGCCCATGTTTTTGGCAGTGCTTCTCACATGGAAAACTTTCCGTAAGCTTACACCGGTCATTTCGCTCACCCTCACATGTCTCCGTGATCGCTACATCCGGTTCCTCTTTTCGTAGCTTCATGTACACATTCAGCAAGATTTGCTGAGCGCCACTGCAGAGGGTATTCCCACTGCTGTTTTTCTTGAACAACTGGCTCGTGGTATTGGAGTACCGTGGCACGCCTGAGGCACACCTGATGACGGCGCAGTCGATGAAGGCGAGCTCGATGGCGCAGGAACGGCAAATGCATAATCGTGCTCAGCCAGAAACGCTTCCACAGGGAGACATCCATGTTGGAAACTGGAGTCTGACTGGAGTGTGTGTAAGCCCGATTCGTTTTGTGCAGACAAACTTCTTTTATAACGCAGTAACCGACAATAATAATTATTGGATATAAACGTTAATTTTAAAATGTTACAGTATTTGCAATTTTGTAGAAAACTGTGGCAAATTGTACCTTTTGCATTTTGTGAAGATGTGTGCCGCACGCCGGGTTTTTACGTTGCAAGCATTTTATTTCAGTTCAAGGGCTTTCACCGTTCCACTATAATGGACGAGTGAAAACGTATAAAATTACGCGCTTATAACTTTATTTTCGTGGTTTCCGTCTTATTAAGTAACGGGGAAAGTTTGAAGTACGAACTATTTCCAGCCTCGCGGAGGAACAGTGGCTGGTGGTAATGAGGGCGTGGGCGGGGCTCACTGCGGAGTTAAGTTGTATTAAGTTGCATTATTGCTGCATTCCCCTTCACCTTTATTTTGTGATGAGCGGCGTCGGAGCCAGCTGTAGAAGAAGACGATGAACACGCGAGCAGTGGCACGACCGCGAGGCAAGCGCGAGGCGAGCTCGCTCACTTTTTCTGTACCTCACCGCGACCTTAAAACACAGATATTTAAGCCTTTCGCCTTAGAAATACCAGCGTGGTGCTAATGGTAGGAAAGAAGGTAGCGATGTTGCTCACAGAGCAAATGAAGGCAGCACATATTCCAGATTAGGTTAAAAATGAGAAACCGAGTTACGCAGGCCATACAATACCTGTAGACAACCGATGTTAAAATGGAGTTTCGCAATGAATGCCAAGAAAAAGCAACCACAGTCAAGGTCTTTTAAGGCACTGTGATGCGATGCAATTGTGAAATTAGTCTCTGTAGAATTGTTTCGGTTTGTAAAGGACAAGGGAAACTGAAGACGGCTGTAAGGGGCCTTGGTGCTGAAGCTGTGATATAGTAGCCTGAAAGCAGTATTACTGTATTTACCCGCGTAATTCTCGCACTCGTCTAATGCACACACCCCCCACATTGCCTGTAAAAAATAATATTTTTTTTCGAGTAATCATCGCAACCCCAAACATTGCAGCAGCAGATTTTTGCGCGTTCCATCCACTGATGATGATAGCGTATGCCAGCCGAGCGCCATCTCTTAAGCATCATGAGTACTATCTACGCACGCAGCCCTTGCACAATTCAAACCAAGCCACAAGTGGCGAGGTTTCTGCCATTTTGTGAAATTTTCTTAGCACGTACAGTTGCACGGGAGTAGCAGATATCGGCATTGTTTTTGTTCGCTATGAATCGATACGGAATCTACACAGCTGGTTTGTAATTGAAAGTAATTGAGTATACTCCGGAAAATGGCAACAGGGCCACCGGCGGGAACCCCAATTTGCAAGTGCTTCGTTTTAACAGCGAAGCTGTTTAAGCCAGCCGTAATTTGTGGTGCGTATCAAGAAACTACCAAGAATGAAAATAAATCATCTTGCCGAGTCAGGATTCGAACTCACATACCCCCTGTGCCAAAGCGAGCGTCGTAACCACTAGGCTATAAAGCCACTTTTTTTTTTCTTTAATGCATGGAAAACAAAACTGAAGGTATATTACAGTGCGGACATAGCTACACACTTAAAACTCGGGCAAACACACACATGCGTCCAACAAGTGCATCCAGTCAGGCGGAGGTTCCAGCACAGCGTACACACTTCTTACAAAAACTGCACTTTCTTGAAAGAATGATCTAGTAGATCGCGGGCTTTTGGTATGGCGATCACACATTCTAGCTCTCCATAGGCTATACAAACCCAGTGCTATGAACATGTCATAGGCAGGACCGCCAGTAATCTTAAATGGTAGGAACCAGAGCCCGAGCGTGCGAACGTGCCAGCTGTGGACGAAGACGACACCGCTCGAACGCAATCATATGGTTCGCATAAATGTATGTTCTGCAAGCGTGGCTATATAGCCTATTAAAAGCCGATCCTTTAATAGGCTATACAGCCACGCTTGCACAACATGCACTTATGCTATAGTGCCTAGAATATACTGGCTAGTGTGCCGACCGCGGCCTTCCGGGTGGCACCATTTGCAATGAATGTGGGTGGCTGCCGCTAGGAGCGCTGCCATGCGGGTGTGTGCCGCGGCGCCGCCCGCTCTTCACAGACCACCGTGTTTTCACAAGGGGGCTGCTGCGCTTTTTGTATTTATAAAGCCGTAGGAGCAGTAAAGTTCTCATGTGAGAAGGTGATTTCTAATTTAGGGTTTCTTTTGACTATAAGAAGGCCTATTTACTACTTGCTGCTTGCGTGAAAAGCTTATACTAGCTCAGCTGGGCTTCGAGCGTCGGACCTCCAGTGCTTCTATGCTGCGAAGGGTAAACGGAATTTGTATTCTCGTGATAGCGCAAATTTTTAAAGGTAATTTTTAGGCTACTTTATTCTAATAAAATAAAGCAATACTAAGGTTATATTGACCTGTAGAGCTGACTGCTGGTGTTCCGTGTACTATACATTGTTTATACCTGGTAAACTCGTTCTTTTTTATGTCTAATATACGTAAACAAAAGTAGGAACCAGAGCTTTTATTTAAAGTAACAAATAGTTTATTGAAACGTAACAACACTCAAACATAGGCACAATACATCACTAGAAGAAATAATGCAAACATCCATAAAGAAGATAGATCTAGTGGCAGTGGCGCAGTTTATGGAGCTTTTGCCGTTCCCTTCGCGCTTCCCTCTCTTTGTTGATGCCTTTTACAAAAAAAAACGAAACCTCAAGAGAACATAGAACTTTACAACTGCCGTCAAAGCTGCTTTTTCATGCTCTGGGCACCCTAGTTGAGGAAAGGCCAGTGTCTGCAGCTGACTTGAAAATTCAGCTAGACTCGCTTCGTGTAACTTCTTTTTACTGAAAAACACAGTAAAAGCATCTCCCATGGCCTTTATAGCGCTTGACAAGTTCTGACTAGGATAGACGAGACCTCCATTATCAAAGTGAGTAGTGAAGTATGAAGCAGCGTCGGCACTAGCTTCAGCTTTACTTACGCAAAGGCAGCCTGCACACTGGGGGACAAGCATTTTTGGCAATGATCTTTCGTGCAACATAACCTGCAGTATAGTAGATCAAAGCACTATTGCTCTTTTTTTCTATGTACGCTTCATGCTCACCACTGCCCACGAGAGATTGAATGGCATCCTCATCTTCATTGATACTTCCGCGGTCAAGAAGGCCGTCTATCCTGTCCAGAAGTCTCCTGCCCGTTGTTGCACACAACTCAGTTGGATTCAGCAGTGCCTTGACTATGTCTGGTGGGCAGTTCCCTCCTCTGGGTGGTTAGGCTAGATTATAAAATGCCAGTAAATTGACAGTCACGAGAAACTGCAAAACTGGTGGGTGATCGTTGCACCCTGATGATTGCCTAATTATTCCGAAAAGGTTTTCTAGCTATCCTGGCTTAAACGGGACGTTAAAAGATATTTGAAGCCTAGAGTAGATGTCAGGTAGGACAACAGATCAAGGGTACTCTTGATGGTAACCCTTAGTCCAGAAGCTGTGCTTTGTGTAAGAAAACCACCACCAGCTGGTTTTGCATGCTGCTCCCACTCTTGCAAATACTCAAGAAGCCCTTTCAAAAAGTGCATGTTTGGACTGCAAGGCTTGAGCGCCTTTTCGCTTGTCCGTGATGTCGTGACACGAATCAGGCGATTCATTTATTTCACAAAATCTACAGTCGGTTGCACAGTCCTATACGAAGATTCAATGCGCTCCCGGTACACAAAAAGCCCTTTGATTACCTGATCGCTGAAGAGCTGAAATGCGAGATCCACCTTCATTTTTTCGAAACAGTTCGGCTTAATGTGGGAATTTGTAATGCTCGGCATCACCTTTAGTGTAACACTTTCGCGATCTGCTTCGAAAGCTACTTGAACAATACCACTGTAGACATGTCCAGCTGGTGTCAGGTACCCTTTTGCAACAAATCCATTTCTCACGTTTTTCATTAAGTGTGGAAAATTCGACACAAAGAACAGCTGCCTCTTCGGATCGACTGGGTGATTGGTGCTGTTCCGGACGTGGCTTGCAGAACCTTGTAAAAAAAAGAAAAACACATGCCGAGAAGGAAAAATCATTACTTCATTTTAAAAATGAAATTGTGGGTTTTACGTACCGTAACCACAATCTGATTATGAAGCACGCGGTAGTGGGGGACCGGACTACGGATTATTTTGACCACCTGGGGTGTTTTAACCGGGCACCCAATGCTCGGTAGACTGGCGTTTTTGTATTCGAATTCGCCCCCATCGAAATGCAGTGGCCGCGGCAGGGATTTGATCCCGCGCTCTCGGGCTTAGTAGCGCAACACAAAAACCACTGCGCCCACGCTGGGCATTACGTTATCACAACTTGTAAAAATCGTAAACCGTGTGCTGCAGTAGCACCACGTTGTAAGAACAACTTAGCATATATTACACTCAAATAAAATCTCACCCTGTGTTCCAAACAGCCGCCACATGCTCCTATTCCAGCTGGCGCCATCGCATGTTATGCAGTCTACAAAGAGGCCAGCTTTTTCAGCAAGGACAGTCGTTTCCACAACGATTTTCGCCAGGTGTCGCGGATTGCACGATGCCCTTGGAGGCAAAAACGCCAAGAATTTGCTGTCCAGTTTCCTGCATATAAGGTATAAGTATTTTCTAAGAGCACACGCTTTGCGTATTATATGGTTGAGAAGCAAAAAGAAAGATAAATCAGCTTACCAGTAAATGGCTGAAACAGCACAACCATGCCATGGTCTGCCAGCACATTCTTCTGGTCAGCAGGTGTATGATCCCCGAGGTCGACAAAGCCTTCAATGTGGACCTAATAGTAAAGAGGAAGCACAAGAGGAACATCCAGTTTTACTTTCACACCTCTCAAAAAAGGTTAGAATATAATCGATCGCTGTAAAACAATGTTAAATGACAGTTTACATGAAAGGCGAGGAATTTTATAGCGACGGCAAAGCGTTAAACAACTACACGAAGTATCAAAGTTCGTAGTTTTATCGGCCGTGTAGGTTGCAGTAAACTATAATTAAATTTGCAAGAGCGGTGTCGCGTATGCGCGGGCACTTCTATGACGGATATCACTCGATGACCACGAACATTCACTGTCACATTCACTGTCACAAGTAGCGAGGAGGGAACGCTTCGTGCTGCCTCTTGCTTCACCACCTTTCGGGAAATTGAGATTACTTGACCTCCAACTCTAGGCACGCGGGAACAGAGCGCGTTTATGTAGCCACAAGCCATCTCGGCTCGCCCTTAGGCTATGCCCCCACCGGATATAGCCTCCAAGATACGGCGCACGCACATCCATGTGCAGCCATGGCCGGGCTAGAAGAGCAGACGCTCCCTCGCCTGCCGCCCCCGCCCCAAGCTCGCGTTTAATAACGTGAGCTCCAACATTGAGCGCACGGGAAGATGGTGTGCATCAAACCATTATCATTTTCGGCTCACCCTCCCACGCACAGTATACGGTACTCAGGCTGTGATAGGATCTTATCGCACTTGAACTGTATCCAGAACATTACAGCGGTGGCGAAAATTTACCTAGAGTACGTGGTCATATAATTAATATCGCAATAAAAAGCAACACCTTAGGCATATTGGCTTTCGATCGTACATTTCGTTTGAGGAAAATCGTAGCGATTTACAGAACATTACATTTTTCGTCATGTACGCAGGACTTTGCAAGAATTTGTACTTAAGCTTTACTCACCGGCTGATTTTACATTTAGGTGCTCGGAAAGCTTGATCTCATCGATGACGAGGCCACCGTGTCGAATGTAAACATCGGATCCATGGTCTTCGACTTTTCAGTTGAGGCATTGAAAATATTGGCACTGAGGCCAAAGCCACCCTCGAAGCGCTGCAGGTAGCTTTGCAAGCATGTTCTACGGGGCAGTACCATAATGGTTTCTCTGCGGAGATGTTCGTATAACTTCGAGCTGCGCATCTTCATCATAATGCATTCTACGATCCACTCATCATTGTATCGCATGGCTTTATGTGACTTCCGTCTTGCAGCAAGGAAACAACTCTTGACGGCGAGTTGCTGTTTTTGGGGAAGAGATTTAATTTTACTCTCAAATGCTTCTTCGCTAACAGCCTCATTTTGCTCTTTCATGTGTGCCACCTGTTATTTTGCAGTTGCAAGTCGTTTCTTGGTTCTCGAAAAATTGCGAGAAATGTTCTTACAGTGTTTCTTTTCACCATGCTTTCCTGCGCTTGCCTTTTCCCTTTTCTTTTTCCTGTGGGCTTGGTTTTGAGCCAGAATTCTTTGGTACTTGCAAAAAACACAAGAATCCCCATCAGACTGCGTAGATAACGAGCATTTTCCCGCAAAAAACATGTCTCTGTAGGAAGTGTGCTTCTTTGAAGCAGGCTTTAGGCCGCATCCACCACAAAGAGCTGTTAAGGAAACGTCCTTGATCAGGGATTCGGCCTCATCGCGAGTTCTGAGGACTTGTTTCGACTTCTCCCTTCCTCTCAAGTACACCGCAGCTATCACTGATTGTCGTTCCGGCAAATGCTTTTCGAACAATACCATTTTCTCAATGAAAAGTGTGGCGAAGTTATTCACTTCGGCTTCACAATAAGCGTAAGTTACTGATTCTACTGGCGGAGATGGTGCTCTCAGAGACCGGAATAGAGAGGTCGCAGAACGGGTGGCGAATTTCACAAGTGGTTTGCAGGCACTAGCTTCATCATTTTGCGCGCTTGCTGCTTCAGAGCTACAGCGCGGGGTGCACTCTTCAGGTAACGTATTCAGGTGGTCACCACATCCTTCGAGGCTCTCTGATTCGTCACTCTCAACGGCTGAGCACAGCTCAGAGGCATCTGACTGGACACGCCTGCGCCGCTTTGCTGGAAGCTCTAGATCCTGTTCGCACAGATTTCTTTTCTGTTTGCTGGCACTTTAGGCGCAAGGTGCTTAGGATACTCAGGAAATATCGTGGGTATGGCGTCGGGTTTCAGGCGTGGTTTATCGCGGGGTATCTCGTGGACAACGCCGTTCACGGTGATAGAGAACGCGCGCTCGATTAAACTGCTTTCGAAATATTTTTCACAAACCACAGCTGTTGGCGTCAGCCTTCTGTCCATTCTCCTGATCATTCTTGCCCATTCTGCTAGCCGCGTGGCATGAGATGGTGCAGTGAACAAGGATACACGATCTTTGGTCGAGCGGTAACCACTCCTACACAACGGCACAAAGCAGGTCCTCTCCTTGCACTGTCGCTTTGGCTTCGCCATTTTTTTACCGCCACCACATAGTTCTCGCAATGACAGGCACAGGAACACAACAACCACGCACTCACTCTTTGACAACCCCAAGAAGAAACACACAACACTGTAATACCACTGAAAACGCAAACATAGAAATCGACGCAACCGCTGCGAAACTGCTGTGCGAAGCAGACGACACGTGGAGTCGGCGCCCACCTGTATTGCTGCGACCCCTGTCAGCCACCGGGGGCATTCATTGCAGATGGTGCCACGCTCCTCCATTGAAAAGAGCGGGTGGTCGGCACACTAGGAGTATATTCTAGGCACTATAGCGTTGCCCAAGCGCGCAATATCGGAGAGGAGTTGAACCCCAAGATTGCGCAGCGTTTCGACGCGTATGAGTCGTGCCGCACCTTCTGCGCATGCGTGGGCGCGCAGACGCCAGCTTGCGCGTGTCCGCAAGCGTACGTGTGGTCTGGGCTTTAGACCTGCCTCAGATGATGCTCCTGCGACACCGCAAGCACGTCGTCATGGCGACGCTTTGCCGGTGTTGCCTCCGCGTCCATCGTTCCCACAGCACTTTTGCCGACCGCTGGTTTATGTTTGCTGCCTGCTGCGTTTGAAAGACGCTGGTCGAATCCGAGGACTCTGCCGTGGGGCCCCCATCTTGGAGCACCGGACCAACTCCGACCGCGTTCGTTGTAGCAGTACAGTGCCTATAGAAGCAGTCTCCTGATGCTCACCGACGCTGGACACCGTCATGGCGGGCGTCTGCAGCCCCGAGACGCTGTCTTCCTTGTCTGGTCCCTGATCGGTTCCGCTCTTGTCAGCTGTCGCGGGTGCCGCAGCTTGCTCTGCCTCTTCCTCGTCCATTACAAGCTCACTTTGGTCTACAACCGTAGATCTGCCCACGCCTTTGGCGTAGCTGCGAGTGGATGCCTCCTGTCCATGGCCAAACGCATGAGATTCGGCGCATTCGGTACCCTGCAATCACGCCATACATGACCCGTGTGCTTGCAACGAAGGTAAATAAGGGATCGTCCTGGCGCGACAATGAGCATTGTACCGATACCAAGACGCATCTCGTGCGGTATGTGGTCCTGTGCCGATACTTTCATTCAAAAAGAATCGCACAAACTTTGTCAGAGAGTCAGCACATTCGAAGCCCTCCACTTTCCACCTGTCGTTGGTCACTTCCTTCTCTTCGCCGTATTCACTGAATGCCCTCCGAATGTTAGCGCTCGTGACATCCAATACCACCCAATGCAACTTCTGGCGCACCTCTTGCCTGTTGGGGTCGATGACGATGCAAAGATGATCCTTGACGATCAACATAAGCGTCTTTTTAGCTTCATCCGTCCGCAGGTTAACGAGTGAGACGTGGGACATCTGGTAGGCACCTATTACAGCAACGTCCTTGCTGACGCCGGCGTCTTGCAAGGGCTTTCGAAAGCCTCCGATGTGATATGGATGACCTGAGATGTCGCAGTGCAGCGTGACTGCACGCTTCATAACTTCACCTGATGAAATGTTTGGCAGATTAATCCTGTAGTCCATGGGCACTGTGATGGTAAACAACTCGCTGCTTCCGTTGGGCCCAGGATCCTTCTAATAATGAATGACACGGCACTCGGGAGCTTTTTTAGACGAAACACAGACTTATACAGACACGCTAACACTATACAGACAATTTACATGTACGTGGACTAGAGTTCGGAAATCGTCTGAATTTTCATATAAACATGTGCCTAGCACTCATGCGTCACCACTCGCCCGTGTGCGTTGTCGTTGCGGTGCCCGTGACGGTGGTGGTTGTAGCCGCGTCGCTGCGCTGTCGGGCACCAGCTACGTCCGAAGCCACGTCCTATGCCGTCACCACCACGCCGCACCTTGTACCGACGGGGAAGCAGGGGAAAACAGCTGGCCGGTAGAGCACCAGGCCACTGCTGCAACTGGCCAGTAACGCCTGGCCCGCAACACCTCGGCCGCTAGAATGGCGGGTTCGGTCGACGGACAGGTAGCTCAGGCTCCAGGCCAGCAAGAAGCACAGCAGGCCGCTGGTGCACAGGAGAGCAGAGCCACGAGCGGGATCTACGACCAGGTCCGCACGGTAGCAGGACACCCGGTCGCCAGTCATCGGGCTCGGCCAGCAGGCAGGTAGCTCAGGCGTCCTGGTCCCCAGCAGGAAGTACTGCACCCGGCCGCTAGAACAGCAGGCCGCTGGTGCGCAGGAGAGCCCAGCCACGAGCGGGATCTCCGACCAGGTCCGCACGGTAGCAGGACACCCGGTTGCCGGTACCCGAGCCTTGAACCGCGGTTCTGCGAGCTGACGTTCGAGGTTGCCGCTCGCTCTCACGCTCTGGGCGCTCTCGTGCTCTCACGCCGCTTCGTTGTTGATGTTCTTGACCTGAGTGGTTGTGGCCCATACCCACAGTGGGGGATTGGCCATGAATTGGGTGGTTATATTCGGTGCATAAAAACAAGGGAATTAACGATTAGAATACTGGAGTTTAGAAAGGAAGATTTTGTGAGACGAGAAAAAAAAAACTGTTTAATAATAGGTTAAAAAAGAAATAATGAATAAAAAAAACTACATGGTGGGAAGGGTGAAAATAAGTTTAGCATGATAATCGATTTGATTCAATGAGATAATTTTGGATTGCCAAGCAAGCATTTCTGTGGCTGACCCCAATTATAGAGGCTCCAAAAGATAGAATTACAGGCTCCGATAAATCTAGGCCAATATTGCGAAGCGGGATTTCCAGTAGCCTTTTCCTTATTGCAGAAAAACACCTACAAGACTGTCCGTGGCACGTCGTCTTCCTTCGCAATCACCATCACCAATTCTCTTGTTGTTGCCACAACACAATCATTATTCCAAGCCGGCTTGTCACGCACTTTGTCTTGTCACCACCACATGCCACTATCGGTATCATCGCAAGCACGGAAAAACCACTGTCGCAGCTCGCTCGGAACCAACCATCCTGCGTCCGCACGCGTCGGTGACTGGGAGCGGAAATTATTACGCCACGGCCGCAATTGCCGACACACGGCCAACGAGGCTTAGAACACCCTTATCAAGTTCTCGCGGGCATGTCTGCGCGTTGGGACGCCTGACACATTTCAACGCCACTCGCCAACAGAATGCCGCGCGTGAAGCAAACATACAACACAGTCGCCATCCCACAAGCTGTGCGCCTTTCGCTGCAGTAGACGGTGAGTTCATGATGCAAACATGCAACAGCTTCTTTGAAGACACGTTTCACTTTCGTGTTCAACGAATTCCTATGAAAGAGGAATCAACCATATATTTTATTTTTGTTTTACTACGGGTACGTTTCTTTTTCACTCTTGTGTTTGCAGACTCGGGACGACGCTTTTTAAGAGGGAGCATTGCACGTGTACATGTTTATCTGTCTCTGGTGATCGCTTTTCACCGGCTAAGGAATATTAAGCGTGATGTTATCGAATGTTATTGATAGTTCTATCCGTTGCCCCTTGTCGCCGAACCTTGTGTAATCTGACTGAACGCGCTACGTGAATTGTACTTTCTGATAGCCCGCGTTCACGATCGATTACGCGGGAACCTTCGACAAGTCATGCTTAAAAGCATACGCGCTTGGCCCGCTGATCAGATTTTGGACAATCGCCGACTTTGCTCGCCGCTTTCTTTTTCCGCAGTGTTACTTGTTTTGCTGGGCACAAGTTCGCTCAATAAAGAGTTAAATTGGTAACTCAGAGTTTTGCCACGGCGGCGTTCTGCACGGTCACTACAAGGTGACAATATGTATGGATAAACTTGTAGTCTTCAAAGGAGTATGTCTAGTGAGCGACTGTAGGCCTCTTAGGAATTACCAGTTCATCTTCTTGCATTTAGTCCCTGCAGGATGAATCGTTTGTCGTTCAGAGGTTACTGGTTTAACAACGCAGTTGCTGACTGAAAAGACCAATCTGGTATGGTATTCGGTCATTCCAGTGACGCAGGCGGCGCCACGCGGCCCTCCTCCGAAGCAGTCATCCGGTGATAGAAATCTGCGACGTAGTTCGGCGGTTCGGTCTCGCGGTAGTCATGAGCGAGCCGAAGAGGAAAAAAAGCGGATAGTAATCGCATGTGCTAAGCGCCGCAGGGCTGATACCATACCGCAGCGGGCACTTGATTGCACTCGTCTGCAGGCAGAGTGATTTGACGGTGAGCTCGGTGTATGGAATGGACTTATTGCCGCAGCATATGATGTGACCGGCGTTGAACGTAGCCTCGCCTTAATTTACACACCTTTGCGTATCTTTAGTGAGATAAAGTATGGTCTGCAGCGAAACTAGAGGGCCTGACGTGCTTTGCTGCTCGAGATGCACACACTTTCAAGATCGCCTTATCCCCGTCTCGACAGCCATTTTGACCTACCGTCGCGCCGCCTATAATCACTGGAATGACCGAATAATAGCGTAGAGTATGGTAGCAAAGTTTATTACAGTGAAGCTGATAACCTCTAGTTGGTCGGGAGTTTTTAGTAGGCTTGTTTGGTGCCACCCCCCCAACAGTACCGCCACATAGCGACCGCGGCCAATCAGACAGACTTTCAACGGCAGTTTGAAAAGAGCTTCGCCTTTGAATTTCCGCGTAACAGACTTACGTTTTATTGTACATTAGAATTGCAGCTTGACCCTATCATATCTACAGCTTGTGTGTACTTCGTACTTTACGACTTTTCCGACGCAATCGACTTGCGTTGTCTTTTAGTTTCCGCGTAACAGAAACATCTTTTCTCGTATCTTCGAAGTACAATCCAAAGCTATCATGTCTGTACCTTATTTGTAAGTCGTACTTAACGAATTGTCTGGCGCAGTTTACTCTGAAAAATGCAGTTAGTTGAATAATTAACTTGCGCTTGGCGAAGGGCCTAGAAGAATTATTATTATTATTATTATTATTTCATTTGAAAACATATACATTTGACAGGACAGGGAAGGCGAGGAGGCTGGCAACTGCTACCGAAAGGGGCACAAGGTCTGCCTATTTATTTAGAAAGGAGTACCTAGGCACCTCCGCACACGTGCACGTGCGCCTGACGTAAGACGCTTGTAGTTGTGGTGCTTGACTAACGTCGGCAACAGCTTCGCTGTACATCGACTTTCATAGGGAGGAATGGAGGCGGACTTTTTTAAAGCTTTCGACTTTGACTTTTAAAGCTTTAAAGCTTTCGACTTTGACTTTTAAAGCTTTAAACCTTGTAAAAAATTATCGCCCATTCCATACCATACGGTGTCGATGCCACAGGATCGCTGATGATGAGACTTATTGGTGTGGCAGCCTCTTACCATACTTTCGAAGGCATTCTCTTGTGCAAGCCCCACAAACGTATTTCTTGTGGTAGAAATGATTCTATTTAACCTTTACACAATAGCGTGCGCAGTTCGTGAATATTTAAAAATGCGTAGAAACTGTCAGCCATCTGCAATTTGTTATTGTTTCGGCCGTGCAGGAGCAGTGGCAAAACGTTTATAAGGCGCTACCGCCAGCTCCGTTGCCAGATAACTAGAAAGAAGCTTTACCGGGGGCCGAACCTTTAAGACTTCGACTATGATGAGAGGTTTGGTATTTACAGCTCAATTTCTCCTTCTCCTTTTACAGTGAGTATACGTAACTATACCCAATGACGTTTCCTATAGGATCTATGCAAGCGTGTACGGGAACAATTTTGAGCGAATAGTTTCGTGGATGTAGTAAATCGTGCAATAAGCTTTTATGGACCAGTGTTGATTGCGCACACGAAGGCTTTCGCATGAAGGCGAAGCAGAAAAAGCCATAACACGATTTCGCGTTCTAAAAAGGTGCGGGGGTGACGCGTTGGTGTAGAGGAGCACGCGAGCCAAGCGTCCCTTTGCATCAGGAACAACGCCGACTGCCACGTTAAGAGGCGTCGCACCTTGAAAGCGCACAAGATGTGACCTAAGTCCTTACTTCACGTTGCCTTACGCCAAGTTTTTATTTTGTCCAAGTAATGGCACGTTCAAATCATGCGTACACATATTCCAAATTCGTGGGTAGTTAGAAGTTGAACAGTCTATTACCTAATCCAGTGTGGCAGAGCGTTAAATTTTGTGTTCAAGAAAGGTGCAGGGTTTATCCCCTGCACTGAGAACAATATCAGCGATACCAAAATTGGTTTTTAGGAAAATGTGGAAAGCTTTAGGAGAAATAGCATCCGAAGTTAAACATGTACGGTTCAATTACAGTTTATGTCAACATTTATCAATATGTTCGGAAGTATGATACGGCCATCATCACGTAGGGTTGCCAATTCGCCCAGGGAACTTTACGTTACACCGAGTTTAAATTTGCCTAATATTGGGCTCAGGTTATGTGTAACGCATGAAGAAACTTAAACGTTTCTGCCTTAAGTAGAAGTGTTGCAAATAATTACTCAACCACTGGTTTTTGCGTATTTTCATCCAGTTTAGCTACGAACTGCATAAGTTTCCTCAGCGTCTTGGTTGAAATAAAGAAGGCAGCTATTTTATATTTCGTCGTACTGATGGGCAGCAATGGGTAATGTGTACGGCAAGTTCCAAGTATATCGACTAATTACGACTTTGGCAGTCATTAGGAATGCAAGCTATACAGAGGGGTATATGTGTGTTTGACGAACGGCGAAGAGTTTTCCTTGCTGTCCTGAGAAAACTATAATGGCACCGATGTCAAATAATTAGAGTGAATGCGGGCAAGACTACGGAGTAAAATCTGCATGGGAAGGTAAATGCACGTGTATCAAATACAGCTTTTCGGAAAAGAAAATATCAGGAAGTGATCGTGAGCGTTATAAGCAGTCAAGGTTGCAAACGGGGGAGTGTTTGGCTTGCAAAGTTTTAATGTCTGTTCTTTAACTGCACGGAAGTGAAATTCGTTATCCGACTACTCGAAAGAAACAGCTTCGCTGCAAATCGGACTTTGATGCTGCAAGGTTTCTGAAATGTTCCGTAATTTCTTAAACGCAACATTATATCTCCGGTTTCGCTTCCTGCCGGGCTGACTTCCTAAGCAGGACATCCAAAAGAATCTTATACAGCATAGAATGGACCACAGTATAGTGATTAGCACTGGTGGGCGGCGCAATAAAACATGGGATCAGGACGTAAAACATGAGAATAAACCACGAGTCACATCAACGTGTAAGTCCAACAGATGTCGGAGCAGAAGAACGTATGATAATCAGTGACTTTGATCATATTCCTAAATTTCTTAAATTTCCACTACTGTTCCTGGCCTCTAAGCATGTACGAATGAGCACTTGCCCATCGTCGGCCACTCCTGCCTCAAGAGTGAGACTGAGGTCTTTAACACAATATACATATTCCTCTACGAAAATTCATATGTGCCACTGTGACGCAGAACGCATAAAATGGGCAACTATACTACGTGTTTCAGCAAACACTTTCAAGAATTTTAATGGTTGCCTGTGGCCGATAGCACAATTTCAGTTCATGAGCTGGTCGACAAGAAGAGGCGGAGATTACTTGCACAAAAAAATTGAACTGCATAATCAACTGATTAACGAAAATTCACTAATTAAGTTTTTAAATAATTACCTTATGGCCCATATCACAATTTACAAATTCTAATGGGTTAGACTGCAAGACATTTCAAATTGGAATGAATTCTCAGGATGACACCAATTTCGAGATATTAATTGCCGAACTTTGTGGAGAATTGCATTGGTGTTCCAGTTACTTGGACAAACAAATTCTGATCATTAATGGACGCATCTAAGCGCTCCACGTAAAGCGTTTAAATTATTAAAACGTTTCAAAAAGGTACATCGCTACCGATCGCAGCACGCCAGTCGGCTGAGTTTTGTGCCCAAGTGACGCGATTTGCCCATAACACGTCACTGGGCCAGCTATCCGATTGGCTGCCCAGGGCGTGTCATCGATAATTTTTCCAACATTATGGTGAACAAATGTTGTTCGTAATAGTTTAGATGTTGGTTAATTTGTTTCTATGAAAAGAAAGTAACAGAAAGAGAATGCACAAGGACATGTATCCCTACACTAAAAGCACTTCCGGCCCACAGCGCCGTCTGCTTGTGTTGAAACGTGCTCCGTGTTGACGAGAGCTGCGCGGTCAGTGTTGGTCTTGTTCTTACTTTTCGCGAGCACTATGGTTCGCCCTTGTTTCATTGTGGGCTGCAAACGTAGCCATGGGTGACATGTCAAGCTGCGGCATCGTGCCCCGCTGCAAGGCAGCAGACGAGCGTAGTGGCTGCAGCGCTTTCGACTTTCGGTATCCAAACCAATCCAAACGGCGCCAGCATCTACACTTTTGCAGCCGTCGCTTCACGTCGAAGGTTTCCCACAGTAGAGTTTACCGTTTCCGGTATTCAGGTAAACGCAAGCGCAAGTGTAATGGCCGCTTTACCACGTTTCACGTGATGAACGGAGGCGCGAAAATGAAACTGCTTGAAGGGTGCAGCCACCTGGCGGCACAAAGCTCAACCAAACACACAGCTAATGTAGCAGTAACGAAGTTTTTTCTACTTTGCTGCGGGCTCAAATTTTTGGCAGGAGCGTAATCTTGAACACGTTGTCATGTTTAAAATGTTTTACACTTCATTACAGGAATATTAGCTCTGTATTTGGCTGGTTAAGCTGTGCGCCACCAGATTGCTGGACCGCGCAGGCCGATCAGGCCGCTCACGTACGTCTACGAGGCTCCTTCATCACAACGGTATGGAGGGGCTTTAGTTTACGCCTCTGGCTATCCGTCAAAACACCCAGCTCGCCTGTGGTTACCGGAATACTGGACACGCTCGGCGCTGCGACAGAAGCTCGCAACGCACGCTGCGTGGATCGCACTCGCTGGGGATCAGCGGCCGGGCGGCTAGCGGAGAGGTTGGAGAGCCTTCGCGCGCTGGCTCCAAGACAACCGGAAATAGGCGACAACACGTCACAACATGACATAGAGCCAGCAAAGGCGGAGCGTAGCCCCGATCACTCGGCTAACGAGTTGAGGAGGAAATGCATGGCTAGGCAGGAGGGTAATCGTCCGTAGCTCACTTAATATGAGACGCTTCACATAAATTGTGACACGAATGTTTTACTGTAGCTGCACCCCACGCGTCTACAAAATTTGTCAGAACTGTTTCAGGGACCCTTTAACAAAACGTCGTTTTATGTGCTGAAGCACAAAAGTAACTGGAACGCCAATGCATTTCTCCTCAAAATTCGGAAATTAATATCTCGAAACTGCGGTCATCCTGAGAATTCGTGCCAAGTGGATATGTATTTCAAAGATTTTTTCGAATTTTATAGGCATCTTCGAGTAGACGAGCTCATGAACTAGAATTCTGCTATCTGCCACAGGGAACCTTTAAAAATTTTTGAAAGTGTTCGCTGGAACACGCGGTATTTACAAATGTGTCGTACTTCTCTGCTCATACAACTCTCATCACCTATCCTCTTTCGACAATATTGGATCGCGATAGCCCTTGTCAAAATACTGAGTTGGTGTTTCACAGTGTAAACGCGTACTAGCTGCATGGCTATCATGCCATTCTTTCAATTTTAGCCAGCACAGATTGCCACTTTACTTTAACTGTATTTAACGGTAGCTATAAGAGTTGTGAAAGCGAAAGAAAAATATTTTCACATTCTTGCGTTTTACTCTGCTAAGGTGACAAATAATATGCAGGAAAACAAGAAGATAAAAATAATTTGATAAATTGCCCTAACAAGTGCGTAGTGTAGTTCTCTTTCTGTTCAGCGGCTATGCCTCACGCAGAATATACCTCTTCTGAGGACATGGCTTCTTTTGTCCAAAACCGTGCAACGAAAGACGAACTAACCTTTCTAGATTGAAGTTCAGTGAAGCATATGTCACAGGGATGGAGAAAGGAAATATCACGTATTGTTATCAAGAAGGAGACCATGCTGTGCAAAAGACTACACAGGTAAGTGAATTGCTGGGTTATCTTACGGCAAATATCTGCCCGACCATAGAAGATATAGGCTGCGCTTCCACTAACATCTCTAAAATAAAGAGAACAACTCTATGTATGACGACGCAAGAGCTGCACTGCCTGCTGTCATGGCGGAGAAAAATGAGAGCGCGACTTTTCTCATCACGCAAATCTGGCACGTAATACTGTTCAATCGTGAAATGCCGCAGCAGTTCACAAAGCACAAATTGGTTGCTTGGTAACAACTTCATTGATAGTCCTGCAGAGCTTTTGCCGACGGGGCCTTAGGTCTCCCACGTGGGAACGTCGAGGTGTTGCCTCGCCGGCGCCTCGCGGGCCTGCTGGACGGCCCAGAGTTGATCGCCGAGGCAGCGGCCCACCGCAGACGAAGAGGTCCGGAGTTAGCACCGTGCGGGTTTTCGTTACAGTCGCAGAGTATGTCAGTTAAAATGGCTATCTCAGTGCGACAGACCTTGCATATATTTGTAGGGTATGTACCGGGGTAGAGTCTGTGGTAGTGTGCCGGGTTAGGGTACGTTAGCGTCTGCAGTTGTCTGAAGGCCACCACCTGCACTCTGTCCAGCTTGTCGATGGGCGGAGGGAAGGTTCGGTGGGCCAGGCAGAGGGTCTTGGTAATTTCGTTGTAGCTCGCGAAGTAGTCTTTAGTGCTGTCCCATGCACGACCTTCGCCGGTGCGGTTCGCGAGCTCGCGCGCCTGGGCGTGTGTCGGCTCGTTTCGGTTGCGATGCGTGTCCGATACTTCTCCCATGCGCGCTGGAAACCATTGGATTCTGGTTTGAAATTCTACCTCAAATGACCCGGTAAGTTTTCCCAATCCCCAGTATAGCGCCACGGAGAGCGCAAACAGTAGCGGAAGCGAGAGTATACTAGACAAGGCGGATATTTGTTCATCTCGAACCCATTTTTAAACAGCGGAGCTGTTTATACCGAGTGTAATCTGCCGTAGAAAGAAAAAAAAACTGTCAGCCCTTCCACTGGGGAAGCGTTCCACTGGATGGAAGACCAGCGAAGCTGTACTTTGGTGGGAATAATGTATTTCCAATTATGACTATTGAGATGTTATGGTTTAATTGGTGATTTGAACTATTAAAGAATGAGAAATATATATGATCCGGTGGTTTTCATTTATTTAGTAACCACAGGGACCATGGCCTTATGGTCGCTACGGTACACCGCCATAGGGTGTACGGCAAAGGTTGGCATGCACGTTCTTCACAAACACGTCACCAACGCCGCGCGCGCTCGGTGCGTCAAAACCGCCCACCATCGTGAAGTGGCGCTCACACGAGCAGTCGCTTCCTCTGATTTTTCGAGGCAGCGCCTGAAAAAACTGCTCGCAACTGTTCACCAGGATGCCAGAGTGGCAAACGGCAAGGGTCCCAGGCTACTTCCAGAGGGTGGCTTTACCCGGAGGGAACGCGCAACGTTGCTTCGACTGCGCACTGTGGTGGTGAATTCTTTATTTCGCCCAAAAAAAGGGACCAGTCCAAGGACCAGTTGCGCTGGCTTAGAGGAGGTCGGCGTGGATCCCTTGGGATTCCGCGGCCTCCACCGCACGCTGGATGAGCCGGCGTTGGTCTCCTGGATCGGAGGTACGCAGGAGGGACTCCTACGACTCTGGGGTCTTTGTTTTGTCTGTGTTGTAATGCGTACAAGTCCACGCTATGTCTATGAGGGTGGCCGGAGCTGAGCAGTGTTTGCACCTAGGCGTTATTTGTTGCGGAAAGATTTTGCTGTATAGGAGGGGGTGTGGGAAGCTGCCTGTTTGTTGTTTGCGCCATTGGACGGCCTCGCGCTTTGTTAGATCATGGTGTGCGGGAGGATATATGCATCTTCCGAGTCGGTAGTATTAGAGGATGAATACGGGCTGTGCCTGGATGGCGACGCGGCCATCCAGACACAGCCCACCGGCCTGCGAACGTTGCGGCGACCCCGAGACCCCTGATCACCTTCTCTGTGCTTACCCAGCGCTGGCAAAGGACCGCTCAAACGTCATCGCTGCCTACAGACAACAGGGTCTACCTGCTGCGACAACCAGCAACCTCCTGTTGCCGTCGCCTCCCCACCTCCGAGCTCTCATGGCCTCTTGGAGTTTGTGGAGTTGAACGGGATCACCGCCCATCGCTTAGCGCTCGCTGCCAGCAGGTCATTGCCTTCATCACCGGCCTCCTCCATGATCGGATGAGACTACTGCTGCTTCTCCTTTTTTTCCCTTCCTCACATCTTTATCTCCCACTTCCCCTTCCCCTGACGCCGCGCCGTGCTCGCTATTGGGCAGCAGAAATAGGCGCCGATTTCCTTAATAAACCACTACTACTACTTAACAGCTTCGCTGTAAAAATTGGCAGTAGCTTGCACTTGTGGCGTAAGGCTAAAGACAGAGCGGAGGTGATTGGTTCCTAGCTGGTCCTTGCTTTACGAAGGGTTGCTAAGTTATACGAAGTAATGCCAAGTGATGCTATGTTATATATACGAAGTGTATAAGCATTTCCTCGTGGTCCCTGGCATCGGGGAACACCTCGCGAAGCACTTGCAGTCCGAGCACCCGTAGGGGAAGTGGGGCATAAGCTATGCACAGTGTACGGGCGGCGCGCAGCAGACGATACGCCGGGATGACGTCAGGGCACATGCGCAGTAGCGCGTAGCTGGTGGGAGCTCGGCCGAGCCGCCGCCAGAGGCGCCTGCTGAAGTCAGGGACACCGCGAGAGTTCGGCGCTATTCGCGCGCTTTTAATTGTGTTCAGACCGCTCAAATGGTGCTCGTAATTGCATATGACATGTATTTATGCCTTAAGAGTAAATGCCTTTCTTTTTCTTCTTTATTTTATTTTTTATGCCACTCGGTAATTGCGCGTGCCTTGCGGCCGCAGTGTCGGCTTTCATTATAATATGATATTGTGCGGTTCCTTTGGAGAATAAATATTTTTCTCGTTCTCTAAGCAGCATGTATCTCTCGTGTGTATTGTTGCACATATAGTTTTCCGCCAGTAGGTCTTGCGAAATGCAGACGGAGAAACATATATAACCTTCCTGCTTGCCGCTTCAAACAAATAAAACATATCCTCCCCATCGAGCGCCTTGTACTCAGATTCACGGGAAGTATTGCTATAGCACAAAAAAAAAAAATCTGCAGCGCAACATTCCATTCAAGTTTCCGTCTTCCTCGCGTAACATAATGCGGAATAATTTGTACGGGGTCATTTATCGCAGTCGGACCTCGAGCGCCGTAAACAGTTTGTTATTCATTCTATACGATAATTTTTGGCTGTAAGCCGTACGTGGAAATTTTTTTTGCGAGACAATACTTCAAAGAAAGAAAGAAAGAAAGCCGGCGCAGTAGCGTAATTAGTATCCATAAAGTAGATATGGCGTTGCGCTGCTAAACGGGAGCTCGCGGGTTCAATCCAGGTCGCGGAATTCGATGGGAACGAAATGTTAAAACACTTGTGCACTTGTATTTAGGTACATGCTAAAGATCCGCAGGTGGTGAAAAATAAACCGGATACCTGATAATCCTATCATGTTTTTGCCACGTACAACCCAAGAATTTGTTTAAATAATAAAGCAGGTGGCTGCGTTCTTCGGCGTTTTCTAGGGGGTGTAAACAAAATAAATTATTCTCGGGTCTGATTTCCAAGAAAAACATGCAACCATCATAACGACAATAATGAAGCAATTAAAGGAACGGCATACCTCGCATACACGTAGAGATGTGTATACCTGCTGCGTTCGTTGACAAAGATAAGTGTGGTAACACATGGGGCACCCAGTTTTAAAGGGTTGGAAACATGGTGACACTCTCAAAAAGAAAAAAAATTACACCATCTTCCCGTAGGGGAACCCTGAGTAGTATGCGAAGCAGCCATGGGGTCGACTCAAGGTAGTTTTATCAGCTGTATAACTTGGACATGGAGCAGCACCAGCGCGTGCAGAATTGTTGTCGACGCCGTCAGCATTTTGCCCGCGTTCGCACCGAATGCGCGCGGCGTTGGTGACTGTTGCCGGTGCCTCTGGGGCGCCTACCATCGCGCCTCTAACCTAAGCTGCTTCGCATTATCGCGCGCGGAGCCGCAGGTGTTGCCATTCGTTGCGCAATCCGGAGAGGAGAGGAGCGTCGGAGAGGAGAGGAGGAATGCCGAGAGGAGAGGAGATGAGACAAGGAGAGGAGAGGAGGGGAGGAGGGAGGAGAGGAGAAGAGGGGGAGGAGGATGCGCATGCGCAGTAGGGTTGTGGACGCCGCACGGCGGATGGAGGGAGCCAGGGAGTGACATAACCCCGAGCATAAGATGCTTCGCATCTAAAAAATCGCCAGTCCTTCCCCAGTCGAGAAAATGGAGGTAAGCGAAGCTTGGCGTGCATGTATATGACCTTCCTGGTGATTTTCTTTCTTTCTTTCTCTCTCCCTCACTCTTTCTTTCTTTCTCTCTTCCTTTCTCACTTTCCCTCTTTCTTTTTGTCCCTGGTATGTTGCATCGAGCTTGGACCGTTTCTGTACTACCACCAGGATCGGCCCACTTTTCAGCGTGACACCACCACCACCACCACCAGTTGTGAGCCTATAAAGCTTCGCTTAAAATTTTGTGCTGTCATCATTGACAACTGCATCTCACGAAGACCGCGTACAAACTGCCGATGTTTGCGGAGTTACTAATTTGTTAGATTGTGTAAACAGGGTTCGAGACTTAGTCTCTATCCAGCGCTGGGAATCCAGTTGAACTCAAAGAAGTCAGTCACTTTAGCATAAGCTAAAGAGTATGAAGGGAAAAGCCTGTGCGCTCGCGAGACATTCATTACAGTACTTGACATTTTCGTTCTAATGCGTTGTTTCTTCCGTTTACTTGTTTTCTCTCACCAAAGGTCGTGGGTGCGAGTGTCTTTATTAACTCTAACTTAATTAACTTCGCCCTAATTAACACCAAATGTCACGGGTTCAACTCCCAGCGAAAGTCGTGTGTTCGATTCACTTAATTAATTCTATTTTAATTAAGTTAGCCTTAACACCAAAGATCATGGTTTCGACTTCCACCGAAGGTCATGAGTTCGACTCTCGACCTTCATGATGCCAACTGGAATTAAATGTGGAGATATCGCTCGCTCGCCCATAGCTCCAAGTGGGTTCGACGCCCACCAAAGGTTGTTATTTACTATATCATAAATAACTGTGACCTAATTAAAGTTGCCCTAAATAACACCACAAGTCGTGGATACGACTCCCACCAAAAGGGCGGAGGTTGAAGCACCTTAATTTTATCTAGTTTAAATAACTTACCTTTAAATAACTCCGCCCTAATTAACTGCATGTGCCTTAAAAACTGTGGCTTAATTCACTTTGCTGTAATTAACGCCAAATCGTGGGGGTTCTACTCCCAAGAAAGGCCGAGGGTTTGATTGCCTTAATTAACTCTATCTTAGTTAACTATCCGTTAAATATCTTCGCCATAATTAACACCAAAAGCCGTGGGTTAGACCATGAATGGTTGCACCATCAATTTTAGCGCCATTGAATTTTTGTCCCACCAAAGGTCGTGGTTACCAGTGACTTCATTAACTTTACCTTAACTAACACCAAAGTTCGTGGGTTCGACTTGCACTAATGGTCCTGGGTTCGACTCCCATGAATGGTTGTGGGTGGTACCATCAATTTTGGTGCCATTGAATTTTTGGGCCATAACTCCGGACGGTCAAAGTGACGTCCCATGAGACAGACAGACAGACAGACAGAAGAACTTTATTTTATCCTGGGGGGAGGGTGGACTAGCGACCCTCCTTAGGCGTCACCCACGTCGGTACCGGGAGTCCAAGACCCCCTGCCACCTCGCAGGCCCCCTGGATCGCCCATAGCTGGCTCCGAAGGTCGGAGCTCGTGATGCAGGTGTAGAAGTCGGTCTCGTCGATGCGATGGACCCTGGAGTTGATTTGTAAGCGGGGGCAGCGCCACATGATGTGACCAAAGGTGGCTAATTCGCCACAGAGAGAGCACTGAGGGGAGATATCCATGTAGCTGGCCATAATGGCTGGCGACGGAAAGGTGTTCGTTTGAATTAGTCGGAAGGCTATCTCCTGGCCCCTGGAAAGTTCTTTGTGCGGAGTGGGGAGGGTTCTCCTACCTAGCTTGTAGTGATTCGTGATCTCATTAAAGGTGGTCAGTGCGTCTCCGCCGGTAGCATCTCCAACTCCCGCCCCACACCCGTCGGGGTGCGGGAGGCCCGGTCGAGAAGGACCCGACGCGCCGGGGCGGCACGCGAGTCCTCGCGCCCGGGCGTGAGCCATTTCGTTGGGGTTGGGGATGCCGTCGACGGCCCCACCCAGATGGGCGGGAAACCACACCAACTCGTGAGAGTACACTTTGCAGTGAGTCAGAATCATGGCGGCCTTTTCCGCGATGTGATTCGAGTCGAAAGCCCTTACGGCAGACATGGAGTCGGTGAAGATGGTGAAGGTACCTTCCATTGTCATAGCGAGCGAAATGGCTACTTGCTCAGCGATGCTGGCGGACTTGGTTTGAACTGTAGCAGCATTGAGTAGCCGCCCTTCCCTGTTAACTACCGCTAGCGTCCTAAGGCTTTCGCCTTAAAAGGAGAATACGTATATGGCTCCAAAGTGCGCATAAACACCATGTGTCCTATAATTGACGCATTAATCTGTATATTTGTATTCTCTCCCTTCAGAATAATCCAGAAGCTCGCGAGGACAATGGTGGTATGGGCGGCGATCCTGGAGCGGTAAGCTGTCTAAATTCAGTACTTTTTTGCATGTAGCCATCCAAGTAAAGCATAGGTACACCGAAAGATGTAGATGTGACGTTATCAACAGTGATCCAACATGGGATGCCTCAAGATAAAGCGAACGTTTGGACAACGGGACTTCATTACAGCAGCCACTGCTTTCCTTAGAAGCGTTTACAGAGCTCGATAGGCCCTAACACCAATTGTGGAAGAAATAACAATGGCGTGGCGTACGCTAAGAGAATTGGTTCTGTTTTGAAATAGGCGGGGAGGGGGAGGGGGCAGATGGGAGAGGTAACGAGTGGGTTATGGGGAGGGGTTTGTGCAACAAATTCTTCACATTTTTTTCATTTAATTACTTGAAGGGCCTCAATGCGAGGCATTACATGTAGGGTGCGCTAGAGTGCAGCAGTAGTACGTTACACTAAAGAATGTTCGACAGCGGAGTGCAATTGAATGCGATCTGTGATCAAAGCAACGGGGGCAAGAAATTAAGAAAGATTATCTATGCAAGAAAGAAGATCTTTGAAATGTTGTTCGGCTGGCTCATGGAGGAGAAACGCCATGTTGATGGTTATTGCATGATAAGCGATGACCGTGGTAATTAAAATTTTGGTGTTACAAGAAAAACAATTTGTGAAAAATTAACATTCACACTATATTGCGACGAGAGACGAGTGTCAAAAGACAAAGTAGTGACTTGATGGGCAGTGGCTCTGCGATAGTAGGAGCAGTAAGCGAGAATAAATTTGGAGGCGTGGTTTTTGAACAATTCTACCATATTTTCTAAATTATCTTGGTAAGAAACAAAAATAGAGCTAGCAAACTCAAGCTCCGTCGGAAACGTCTTATATGGGCGAGGAGTTTGGCAGAAGATGGTGCAAAGATGTATTAATGGTTAACTATCTCTACGCAAGCTATCGTAATTAGTTATTTTAATATTACGCTTAGGGAAAGTTAGGTCCCAAGAAAGCTGAACATTAAGGAATTCAACCGAGTCAATAGGAGCTATAGGGCTACCGTAGTGCAATTATAAATCTTCTCATTGACCAACCCAACGGCGAATTTGACGTTTCGGTGGCCGTACGGTAACATTCCTCACAAAGCAGAAAAGACAAATGGTCACTACTGAGCTAGCTTATGTACTCCCTGGTTATAGAAGTTCATAAGCTGTTTGAGTGGTGACCATTTTACTTATCCGCTTTGTGAACAAAGTTTACGTATGGGCACCGAAACGTCGAACTTTTCGTTGCGTTATTTAGTGACAAGATTTATAGTTGCTGTAATATGACTTTGCTTGGCAGGCGGTTTTCTATCAAGCCTTTGGCAACATCATGGTGATCACTCCATTATGTGTACTTACGACGGCTGCAGTGAAAAGAAGCTATAGAAGTTTTGTTTGCATATATGAATCAATGGCAAGTTATCGCACAATTTGTATATTCGAGATCATTCTGCAGGTTAGAGACATCGGAAGTGATAAACACAGCGCGGTACACAATGCATTCATTGTAAAAGTGCCGTATGTCATATTACCGCGTTAGTGCAGAAGGAGTAACACCCCTTCAGACCAAAGTTCATGCCATCGTTCACGCTGCCACCCCATCAGATGCTGGCAAGCTCCCGTCCTTCTTAGGACTAGTGGAATAATATGCCAAGTCTGTCCCGCACCTAGTAGAGGAAGTAGAGCCCATGCGCATACTTATCCGTAAAGATAGTCCCTTTAACTGGGACACTGCTGCTGAGAGCAGTGTTGCAACAGTAAAGAATCTTTTTGCCTCCCACAGGCATCTAGACTACATGGCGCACATGTCACAGCCCTTGACCCGTGGCACGATGCGATGCTGTTGATGTTGATCATGATGGTTAATGGGCATCCGCTTCGAAACGAGATTGTGTCAAACAGTCACCTAGCCTACTTGAGTTAATCACGTCCAGCTACATGCAACATGCATCTGCTACATGTGGGGACACCTGCTGAAATATAGCGCAACTGCAATGTAATGTTCGCACGTATCGACGCTACGTGGCGCGCATGTCACATCGCATAAGAAATGGCGCGATATGATGGTATATGATGACGATGGGGATTTGATGGCATCCTGTTTGAAATGGGACGGTGACAGCCACCTAATTTGTTTTGTTTCATCAGGTATGCTATACATGTCTTTCATTCTTGCATTTTTGTATACATCTCCTTAATCTGATTTTTTGCCTCAAACCTTCCCTATCTACCTTGTACAACGACCTATGCAACTGCTACATGGCTTGTCACCTGGTGTATTAATATGCAACTGGGATATAATTTGTCCAAGTAACAACGCTATGCTGCGCGCTTCTCACACCGCATGACAAGAGGCACGCTACGATGCGAATGATGATGATAATAATGATGCAATTATTGGCAACGGCTTTTAAACAAAGCAGTGACAAAGAGTCACCTAACTATCTAATGATTATCATTATTATTTATTGGCATCCCCCTTGAAACGCGGCGGGGACAATGCCACCTAGCGAGATTGATTTAATCAGGTACACAATATATATATATATATATATATATATATATATATATATATATATATATATATACGCAGAAAGTACGGCCGAAATTTCGCGACCGCCCATACGAGCGCGAGGCATTCCCGCTCAGTGATGGAGTAATTTCGCTCGGGCGGTGAAAGAAGGCGGCTGGCGTAAGCGATGACACGGTCGTGGCCCTGTTGACGTTGAGCGAGGACAGCGCCGATGCCTTAACCACTCGCGTCAGTTCGTACTTCAGATGGCGCAGAAGGGTCAAAGTGTGACAGAATCGGGGAGGTTGTAAGCCGCTCGATCAGGGTAGAGAAGGCTTGCCCCTGCAGTGGTCCCCAAGAGAAGAAGGTCAGTGAGAGGGCGAGCGATGTCGGCAAATTGTTTCACAAATCGCCGGAAGTAAGAGCATAAGCCCAGAAAACTACAGACATCGTTTGTTGAACAAGGTGCAGGAAAATTGCGCACGGCGTGGACGTTCTGTGGATCAGGTTGGATTCCGGCGGCGTTTACGAGATGGCCGAGCATGGTAATTTCACGGCGACCGAAATGGCACTTGTAGGAGGTTAGCTGAAGGCCAGCCCTGCGAAACACGGAGAGTATGGTCGTGAGGCGCCTCAGGTGGCTCTCAAAGTTCGACGAAAACACAATCACACCGTCGAGGTAACAGAGGCATGTAGAACACTTCAAGCCGCGCAGCAGAGAGTCCATCATGCGCTCGAATGTAGCTGGCGCATTGCATAATCCAAAGGGCATGACTTTAAATTGGTACAGACCGTCCGGTGCGACGAAGGCGGTTTTCTCGCGGTCCATCTCGTTGACGCTATTCTGCCAATAGCCGGAGCGGAGGTCAATTGATGAAAAGTATTGGGATCCGTGAAGGCAGTCAAGAGCGTCGTCAATGCGAGGCAGGGGATAAACATCCTTCTGTGTTATCTTGTTGAGGTGACGGTATGTAGTCAACGCAGAAGCGCCACGAGTTGTCTTTTTTCTTTACTAAGACAACCGGTGATGCCCACGGGCTACTGGAAGGTTCAATGATGTCCTTGTCCATAATCTTGTCGACCTCTTTCGGGATTATGGCCCTTTCTGTTGCGAAGACACGATATCGCCGCCTATGAATGGGGTTGGCGTCACCGGTGTTGATGCGATGCGTGATAACAGACGTCTGACCAAGTGGACGGTCGTCCAAATCAAAGATATTCCGATAAGATGACAGGAGGTGACGAAGAGCTGTTCTTTGCTCGGAAGGAAGGTCAGGGGCGATCATCTTACAAACATCGTCCGCAGGCGTCGAGCACGAAGGAATGGGTGACAAAGGTGCGTTGGTACTCAGGAAGGATTCGGAGGCCAAAGAAGAAATCTCAAATTCATCCAAAGGAGTGATAAGTGCGACGGCAATGCCGTGTGGCAGCACATGCGTCGAAAATATAAAATTGAGGATGGGCACCCGAGCGCAGTTTTCGAGGATCCGGATTAAGGTGCTCGGTAGGGCAATATTTCGTGACAAAACCACGTCAGTAAGCGGAGACACGAAGTACTCGCCATCAGGTACGGGAGAACAGGGCGTCAGGGGGACATTGGTAGCCGCCTGTGGAGACAGCCTTGCAAACTCAGCAGAACATAAGCGGGGTGAAGCACAAGTTGTTGCGTCTGCGTCGGCAGGAAGCGGCAGATCCAGCTGTACAACACCTGCGGAGCAGTCAATTTGTTTGTATGTATGTATGTATGTATGTATGTATGTATGTATGTATGTATGTATGTATGTATGTATGTATGTATGTATGTATGTATGTATGTATGTATGTATGTATGTATGTATGTATGCTTCATTTCCACAAAAAGTAAATACAGCCTTGTGGGGGTAAAGTGGGGAAAAAAGCTGCTCGTAGCAGCTGGACCAGCCACCAAAACCCGTAAAACAAATAAGGAGCAGCAGAGCGCAAATACAGTTTTCTCAAGTACTTACAATTGAAGCACTAGAACATATCATGCATACGAGATCGCAAACCGGGCTAGAAAAAACAAAAACAAAAAAGGAACAAAAGTAAGAGATTTTGTGCAAAACCTCACAAAATCTCACTGCACTTGATAAGCATATAGGCAATGTACAACTCACATATGATAGAAAAAAATAAAGAATATCGGGAAGAGAACAAGACGCAATATCAATTTTGTTAACAATAAGATCATTTAGTAAGCGAGGTAGCCTGGAGCGCAGCATTTGTGATCCACATTTAGTGCGCGATTGTGGTACGTGCCAGTACTCTGGCTTTCTTGTACTGTATGGAGTTTCGTGTGGCTTCAAGTTACCCATAAAAGTAATGTGGTTTATGTTTCTTTTCTGTTCATTTTTATACGCAAGCACTAGACGATACTTTAAAAGGGCCTGTACTTTTGGTGTCTTAAGTTTATGAAATAAATAAGCTGAACGGAAATCATATGGTTTATTACAAATAGCGCGAAGACCCTTCTTTTGCAGTATGTACAACCTGTTGATATTTGTTTCCGAAGCGGTAGCCCAGACAAGACAACAATAATTTAAATGGCCGAGGAAAAGTGAATTATATATCAAGCATTTAATAGAGTACGGAAGATAGTTCAAGGAATAAAAAATTGCCAGTGATTTGTGAAAGATTACTAGCAAGAAAATCTATATGGCTATGCCAGGTCATAGTATGGTAAAAAAATACACCTATCGATTTCACCGAATTAACAAGTTCAATTTTAGAATTGTTCATTAGCAAATCTTCCTAGAGAGTAATTTGCGTGTTCTTAGCACGAAATAACACCGCCTTAGTTTTTTGCGAATTAATAGTCAAACGGTTATCAAGTGAACATGTGTACAGTTTATTCAAAACTGCATTAGCTCTTGTAATCAATTCGGCAGAGCGGTTAGATGAAAAGAATAACGTGGCGTCATCAGCATAGATTACGTAACGTGTATCAACATCAATGTTTACTAAATCGTTAATAAAAATATTAAATAGAAGAGGCCCTAAAATACTGCCCTGGGGTACACCTACCTTGACCGAGCGAACTTCAGATTTAAAGCTATTTACTTGTACAAACTGCTGTCTGTGAACAAGATACGACCTAATCAAGTCAAGTGCAATGCCGCGTATACCATAGTTATTTAACTTACTAAGCAAGAGATCATGATTTATAGAATCGAAGGCCTTTGAAAAGTCGACAAGTACTCCCAATGTTAGCAAACGCAATTTCCCTTGCGTGAGCAGCGCGGGCGACGGCATCAAGTGCATATTCACTGGTGGGTGCCGCGTGAACAGGGAGAGTTGTGTCGAGGGGCAGTGCTGGTTCTCGGCCGAACAGGAGGAAAAATGGGGAATAGCCGGCTGTGTCGTGGCGCGAGGAATTATAGGCAAAGGTGACAAACGGCAGAGTGAGGTCCCAGTCTGTGTGGTCTGAAGAGACATACTTCGCGAGCATGTCTGTGAGAGTGCGATTAAGACGCTCCGTGAGGCCATTAGTTTGCGGATGGTATGATGTGGATAGCTTGTGCCTCGTGGCACAGGACTGCAGGATGTCCGCGATAACTTTTGACAGGAATGTCCGGCCATGATCTGTAAGAAGTTGTCGCGGAGTTGTCGCGGAGAAGTTGTCGGCTAACACGCTCATACATGCTGAGCCAGTCGTCGACGTCAACGCCATTTTGCGCGGAGAATGTGCCAGAATCACGTAGACTAGGAACCGTAATGTACGGTGTGGTAGGCGCCGCAGGTGTAGGTGGCGATGGGGTGTTTCCATCGGAAGCCATAGCTGAGAAGACGACGGTGCGGCCGCTTCGGAGCTCCGTGGCGAGGAGGGGGAACGTTGCACCTCCACCACGATGTTACGCGAAGAACGAGTCAGTAAGACAGGCAACTATTTACAGGTTGTATTTACAACAGCGGTTGCAGCGCTGACCGGTTAGGTTCACAGCGCGAGCCCAACTCGTTCTTCCTCTTCTTTTCTCGAGTGATGGCGCCAGCGCGCCTCGGTCAATCAATCAAATACCCCACGCGTGTAGCATTATCATTAAACTTCTTTTCCTTCCTCAAACCTTCAACCTTGCACCGCTACCTGTGCATCTCTAGAGTTAGTATAACCAACTCTAGAAAATAAGCTTGCCATAGCGCCCATGTATTGAAAGCGCGAACCGCAAGGGGGCTGCCATGTGGCTACCCTATGCAGGCGCGCAGGCGCAGACGACCAGATGCGATTCAGACGTGCGCGCTATCAACGCGATCCCGAACCTCCGTCAGCATGGTAGCGCCATCTAGTTAAGGCGCCTGCAAACGCAGCCTTTTAAGCACCGCAAATTTTACATCAAAATTTTCTAAATAGCCATGCGATCTTTCTGAAAAATATACGGAGGGATCTTCAAACGTTTTCCATACCTAAACAAAATTAAATTATGGGGTTTTACGTGCCAAAACCAGTTCTGATTATGATCCACGCCGTAGTGGGGGACTCCGGAAATTTGGACCACCTGGGGTTCTTTAACGTGCACCTAAATCTAAGTACACGGGTGTTTTCGCATTTCGCCCCCATCGAAATGCGGCCGCCGTGGCTTGGATTCGATCCCGCGACCTCGTGCTCAGCAGCCCAACACCATAACCACTGAGCAACCACGGCGGGTTTCCATACCTACGTGCTTCATTTAAGTGCTTGCTTTTGCGTAAAAATTTTGAATATTTTTAGTCCTACAAAATTGAGTCGTAGCAACATGGCGGCGCCTTCGCGGTTCCCGCTTTATTCGCCCAGTTTTTCCTTTAGAGATAGTATACTAACTCTATGGCCGCATTGAAAAGAAAAGTGTACAATAATTGCATTCTACTGGTGCTGACATATGGGGCAGAAACTTTGAGGTGAACAAAGAAGCTCGAGAACAAGTTAAGCACCGCACAAAGAGTGATGGAACGAAAAATATTAGGCCTAACATTAAGCGGCAGGAAGAGAGTGGTGTGGATCAGGGACCAAACAGAAACAAATGGAGCTGGGCTGGCCATGTAATGCGTAGTATGGATAACTGTGGGACCATTAGAGTTGCAGAATGAATACCAAGAGACGAGGATGGCAGAAAACTAGGTGGGTGGATGAAGTTAGGAAATGTGCAGGGGCAAGTTGGAATCAGCTAGCGGAAGACAAGGGTAATTGGAGATCGCAGGCAACGGCTTTCGTCCTGCAGTGGATATATATATATATATATATATATATATATATATATATATATATATATGCTGCTGATGATGATGATGGTGTGTGGATCTGCTACTTGCCGTGCCACCTGGTGTAACAATGTGCGAATGCAGTGCACCGTGTGCACGTTTCGACGCCACGCGGCGCGGATGTCTCATCGCGTGTTTCCTAGCACGCAGCGTGTTTGTAGGGCATTTTCCCGTTGGAGTAGCTGACTCCAACGCAGCGGGCCTGGGTTCGATCCCGGCGGGAACTGGGTATCTTTTTTCTCATTCCCGGCAATAGTTGCTACGGAAACCGGAAACCACTGCCGGCGGCAGCGAACACCATCGCCAACCGAAACGGCTGTTAGAATGAGCCCATAACTGCTTACGTTGTAAAAAGATGCGCCGATTACTTACCAAATTATATGGCAACACATGCTACCTGGATAAATACCGTGAGCGTTTTGTTGGTAGACCTGTGAACGGGCTACGTGTGTGTATAACATTCTAGAGTGTCTCAGTCCAGATTATATCATCCATGACAGCATTCGAGTGTTTTGTGGCTGAAATGTAACGGTATTTCACTTCACTGAGTAGTGCGTGCGTGACAAACTGGCATGAATGCGCCCAGGAGAAACGCTGCGTCTGCTAAAGAACTGTGGAACGCAAGTTAAATTCGTCTCTAAATGTTAGCGGTGTTTAATGAAGACGTAGCAAATAAACATCGCGAGAAAATGCTGCATTGACTGCACAAAGTTTAAAAGATCTTAGTAGAGGCTCAATTCTGGATATTCCGCCATTTTCTTCGAGGCGTGACGTAGGCGCGACGCTTACAAATTGGCGCTGATGGCCCCGTTTTACTGTCGTAACGTGACGCAAATTTGACGTTTCGCCTAAGAAACTGTAATGTGGGCATTGAACCTAGCGTTCTTGATAAAGTAAAAATAAAGCAGCTAGCTCAAAGCGTACGCTTATTCCATCAAAATCGTGTCTCGCTTCCGTCGTCTGCATGGGCACATGCTGTCATCTGCTTCATTAGCTAGGATGCGTGTCCTCGGGGAATGGAATGAATCATCGTATATTGGCGCCCACGCGCTTGCTTTCTACCTTGAGACAACATACGCGACCTGCCAGTTATGATCAGCGCACGCTATAGGCCGCGTTATCGCTATCTTGTGAAACGCAAGTGACTCAGCCCGACTTGTCTGGCTGAGAAGTGGCCGCATATCATCGATATAAAGTCCCTATATAATACAGGGACTTTACATCGATAGCGTTGCGCGCGCCACAGGCATCCGCTTGCGTGACGCAAGCGCCGGCACTGCGATCTCTTGTTCACTTCGCTGCTTACTCGCACCGCGAGAGGAAACTTCAAGGCGTCGCCTTGCGTACATTTCTTTTTATAAATTAAAAGGTCGCCATTGTCATTGCCTTTGATGACGCGAAAAGTCATTAATATTCATTGCGACACAAACGCAATAGTGAAAAGCGGAAAAAGTTGCAGAAAGTTTGCGAAAGTTTGCGAGAGCGATGTAAATGCTATGAGCACGCGTTGAGAGCAAAAGATTTCCATGGCCCCAAATGACACGGAAAATGCGGCGATACACATGCCTCTCGACTGCTATTGCATATGGCCGCTCATGACCATAATTCGCGCGGCTCGTCGCACCACAAATTATGGAGGACATTCTCTGAAATGGCAGCCCAGCGCAACTTCACGCAACGTCAAATTGATATTTACGAAACAGTCCTTCCTATGACACTTCTCAGGGGATATTTCTTCAGCCAGTCAACAAGCTGACATGCCGGCTGTCTTGTAACGCAACCACATATTCGCGAAATTGCAGATGCATTGCACGGGCTTCTGCACGCTACCGTCCATTTTCTTTTTAAAGCGCTAAAGTCGCAATATAGTTGCCAAGGACCACAAAAAAAGTATTAGTCGATAAAATTTGCAGCTCCACGTCACGTTTCGTCATTCTGACGAAAACGCAAAATTGCATTTTGCAAAACTTCCGTTTCCCGGCACAAATTTCAAAACACGTGACCTCTGGACAGCCAATGAGACAGCCTAGATGGCGGATAATGGCGGCCGTGCAGCCGCCATGCGTGTCCAGAATAGAGCCTTAGGTTACACCACCAGAGAAAGTCAGGCCTAGTTTCCCGAGTCATCCGAACCATGGAAGGGTGCTTTTCTCCTGCCGGTCACTCGTACTGGGGCTATCGCCGGCGACTTTTTACTTGCAGCGGTTTTTGTGCAAACGTCTGCTGTTCCTGAGGCACTCACATATCTCAGCGTCTGCGGACAGGCAGTTTGGTTGAGCTGCCAAGTTCCAATAATAAAGCAAAAACATGAATGAAGGCCAACACATTATTGAACAGTTGGTTCTAATGACAGAACGAGAGTGGATCTCGAGCCAACACTGGTGCGTCTTCTGAGAGGTGTCATTTACCTGGTATCAGATTTACCTGTCAATTACCATGGTGTCAGATTTACTTCATAGCATCTCAATTACATCAAATTTTGTGCAGGTGACTGTGAATTATACGAATCTATTAACACCATTGCTGACCATCACAGTCTTGCACAATCCATAATTCTTCTACCCTTTGTGTAAAAGGTGGCAAATCAACATCAATTGCAGTAAAACAGTCGTGATGTCATTTGCCAATAGACAGAGCCCCTCTCGTTTGATTGTTTTCTGGATGGCACCCAATTTAAAAGAGTGTCTCACTATTAACACTTAGGTGTCATTCTAACCGAACACCTTTCTTGGTTTAAACACATTGAGTATGTAAACGGGAAAGCCCTAAAAAATTAGGCTATTTGCACCTAACTTTAGCTAAGACTCCTCGCGATACTAAACTGCTTTTATATAAAACGTTTATTCACCCTGTTATAAAATATGCAACTGTCTTTCTGTTCCCCTACAAAAACTGTGGAATAATATGGCTCAATAATGTTCAACGATAATCTGCCCCTTTCATTTGCTAAAATTAGAGCCGCAATTTCTCACCAACACAGGCTAAACAATCTCTGAACATTGAACAATTACTTTCACGTTATCGCATCGAAGCCTAAAAACATTTATATGCAAATAATAACTCCAGCTCTGGTCTTTCTGATTGTAACTACATCACATTATTTATTTATTTATTTATTTCACATACCCTCAAGCGCCAAGGCATTATAGAGGGGAGTGGGATACATGCGAATAACAACAATGATTACTACGGATTTATATAAAGCAAGCGACATGCGCAGTGCACGGAATCATTAAGAAATCAAATAACAAGAATAATATGATATGCAAATTATATAAATCTAGCGACATATGAACGCAACAAAATAAAAAAAAATAAAAAATACGGCGCGACAGCGCTTGCGAAAATACAGCGCATGTGGCCACGTGCATGGTCACAGTTGAAAAAAAAGCAAACAATGATCGGCGGAAAAGTGCGCTGTCTTCGATTGACACGATGGCATCAGGAAGGTGGTTCCAGTCATTCGTTGTAAGGGGAATAAATGAATATAAAAACCTGTTTGTGTGACAAAAAGTGTCTCTTACTTTATGACGGTGACCAACTCGCGATGACAGATAAGTAGGTGCTAGAATGAGCTCATTGCTAAGAATATGATGATGAAATACTTTATGAAAAAGGCATAAGCGAAAAGCCTTTCTGCGCAGCGATAAAGATGGTAGACACAAGTTCCTTTTCATAAGAGCTATGCTAGAAGTACGATCGTAGTTTCAGTGAATGAAACGAGTGGAATTATTCTGAACCATTTCAAGAGAATTAACAAGAGTAGCATTGTAAGGGTCCCAAATGGCAGCAGCGTATTCCAGCTTAGATCGGACTAGTGTTTTATACAATAGTAGTTTCATTGATGAAGGGGATTTGTTAAAGTTTCGCTGCAAGGTAGCCTAACATACGATTTGCGTTATTTATTATGGAGTCGATGTGACATTTCCAGGATAAGTCAGATGATATAGTTACACCTAAATAACGGTAGGATGAAACATGTTCTAGCTCGACATGGTTAAGCATATATGCAGGCACACACACGTCGCGTCTTGCAACAGTCATCAGCTTGCACTTCTTGGGGTTTAGTTCCATGTGCCAGTTTTTACACCAAGCGGCAATGTTATTTAATCAGTCTGTAGAATTTCCTGGTCGTTATTATTACGAATTTCACAATACAGTACACAGTCATCGGCGTATAATTGAACTGAAGATGACACACAATCGGGCAAGTCGTTAATGTATATTAGAAAAAGTAATGGACCTAAAACAGAGCCCTGCGGAACTCCTGATGCTACGTTAATTAAGGGTGAATCATGACCGTTAACAGAAACATACTGTCGGCGATTGATTAGGAAGTATTCAAGCCATGTAAGTACATTATGATCCAGGTTTAAAGAGGAAAGCTTCTGCATAAGCAGCACGTAAGTAACCTTATCAAAAGCCTTCGAGAAGTCTAGAAAGGCGCAATCGATTCGGGAATTCTTGTCTAGTATAGAGTGCAAGCGGTGAGTGAAAAGAAGTAATTGAGTTTCACAAGAAAACGAACGCCTGAAGCCGTGCTGTGATGATGTAAAGAAAGAATTTGATTCCAAAAAGTTAAAGATATGACTGTACAATACGTGCTCCATCAGTTTGCAAGGGATACTGTTTGCGAAATGGGCCGATAATTTAATGGAGAATGTTTGCTGCCTGATTTATGAACAGGAACCACCTTCCCAATCTTCCAATCAAAAGGAAGTATACCATGATCAAGCGACTGCTGGAAGAGTTTAACCAAGAACAAAGATGAGGAATGTTTAGTTTGTTTTAGAAATTTAGAGTTGATACTGTCAGTTCCACAAGACGAAGAAATCTTTAGCGAGTCGATTAGGTGTACTATTACTATTACGCAAGTTATTATACTATTAACGCAAGTTCTACCCCTAGCTCCCACGCCTTGAACATAACACCTATTTTTTCTCGTACTAACACATTCAAATAGTTTTTTACCTCGTGAAATAGAGCTAGGCAATTCTCTACCAGATAATATTCGTTCGCTTACTCTAAAAGATCCTAAAGCTACTTCTGGTAGGCACCTCGCCAACATTCAAAATGCTTCTTTTTTGTGTATGAGTATTATTTTAATGTGTAAGGTTACCACTCCGGCTATAGCCCCATATTGGGCTTCAGTATTTGTAAATAAATAAAGAAATATAATCATTGGCAATGCCTTTTTAAGCAAATATGTCACGTAGACAAATAACTTAAATAAATAAAATGTCACGTACACTTGACGCAGATTCTGACGATGTTTGTGGAGGGGTTAATTTGTTTGATTGCGTGAACAGTGCTCGAGACCTGACACTCGAATCTGCCAGTGGAATCGAGGTGTTATGAAATCAAGAGGATATATTTTTTAAAATTATTTGAAGTCTCGTTCAAAGTTTGCATTAATGTCATGTGTTATAAATTGATGCAATATTCTAAATACATAAATTATATAATTGCAGAATGATCACGAATATCCTGAGGATGATCCTGGTCAAAGTGAAGACCCTGGAGTGGTAAGACGCCTGCATTCTGTAGTCTATCGCAAGCAATAGTTCAAAAAGGCTATAGGTTCACCGGAAGATGGACATTTGAAGTTATCAAAAGTTGTTGAACAAGGGCTCTATCAAGCTAGACGCAACATTTACAGAAGAGAACTTTCTCACAGATCTTACTTTTGTTTACAGCGTTTATACTGCTCACTATGCACCAACTGCGATTGGGGAGGAGAAATCACCTGTGTGTGCAGAAGGCTAAGGAAAATCGATATGTTTGGAATACACGGGGTACAGGGAGGGGAAAGTTGATTGTGATCGCTGGAGATGGGTTCGGGGTGGGGGTTGTGATGGATTTTCTTCTATAAAGCAGGGGTGAAAGGAGCGGAAAAGAATTTTACATGTACGAAAGAATAAAATGTTGGGATTCTAATTGGCTCAGTTTTCTCCGTTAGCGGGAATCAAGAAGACACAGGCTTGTGGCTTTCCCTATGCGCGTTTCATGGAAAATTTGGGGAAGCATACAACACACATGATGCAAAACAAGTAATACGTAATGTATTCGGGAGAACAGCGGTGACTCCCTGCCTTGCCCTGTATCTGTTTTCACCTTTCCTTATGACGTCTGTACGATTAGTGCTGATCAATATTTCCGTACTTGTATACGAGTGCATTTACAATGTAATCTGCCAATTAACTTGTGGCCTGCAGTCCCCAGCGGCTGCCGAACACCTGACCAAAGCGGCAGTCTTTCCTGCGACGCGGCATAGGGTGCTTAGAATCTAGGGATCCGGACAGGCCGCCACTGGAAACTGAACCTGGCCACGTTTAACATAAGAACCCTCTCCAGTGAGGCTAGCTTAGCAGGGCTCTTTGAGGATTTATCAGTGATTACCAGGGATACACCATTGGCCTTAGTCAGCTTAGAAGAACTGGTGAGGCTTATACAGTGCTGACTATAATGGCCCCGTTCTCGGCTACAGAGGTCGTGAAGTTAAGAGCATACCAAGTAGAATTTCTCATTTGTAAGGATATAGCAGGCAACATACATGAATTATACAGCAGTATTGAGAGGGCAGCAGTCCTTGTAATAAAAGTAAATATGATATATATATTAGACGCAGTAATTGCCTAGGCTCCAAACTCCAGCCATGATGATGACGAAATAGAACAGTATTATGAAGACGTTGAATGAGCAATGACAAAGGTGCGAACTCAGTAGGCTATAGTCATGGGCGAATTCAATAAAAAAGTGGGGCGAATTGAGGCTGGGGGAAAAGCCGTTGGCAACCACGGCATGGATTCTAGGAATAGTAGAGGTGAGAAGGTGAAATTCTCCAAAAGGAGTCGACTCCAAATGATGAATACCTTTTTCGGGAAGCGCAGTAAGTGCGCCCCGAAGAGCCCTAATGAATAAAAAAGAAATGAAATAGATTTCATGCTCTCTGCTGATCCCAACATTTCGAATAATGTAGAAGCGTTAGGTTTGGATAAAGGGCAGCAACGATATGTAAGTGAGGTCTAGGACTGCTTTCAGTTTGAAGAGAAAAAGAGCTAAATTGGTCGAAAAGAAACCCGCCAACCTAAACGCAGTAAAGGTAAGAGCAGATGAACTTATGCTGGTGCTGCCAGACAAATATGCAGCTTTAGAACTACAAAAAGAACATAACATAGAGGTAATGAATGAAACCGTCAATACGCTGATTTCAGAAGCAGCAATGGAAGTGGGAGGCAAGGCTACAACGAAAATAGTAGTTAAGCTCTCCCAAGTAACGAACTACCTAATAAATAAATGAGAAAGTATGAAGGTGTCTAACTCATGAGATATTTTTGAATGCGCTGATCAAAACGAATAAAGTAAGTGATATTCGAAAATATAAAGTCGGAAAGATTGATCAAGGAGTAAAAAATTGCCGCGACATGAAATCAGTGAGAAGAAAACTTATATACAGTGAAAAATAAGCAGGCTAATGTCATCAGCAGTTTCGATGATGTAGTAAAAGCAGCCGAAGGTTTCTATACTTACCTATACAGTACTCAGAGCAGCCACGCAGCCTTCAGTTTAAGTAGCCCTGAACAAGATACAGGAGAAACATCTATAACTAGCGATGACGTCAGAAGGGCCCCGCAAGGTATGACGGTGACGGTGAGAACTTTTTTGATCCTGAGAAACTGGCCAGGGGGAGCCGAAGGCTCCCTCAGGTCAAGTCGGTGGCTCCGCCCACGATGGCACCGGGAGGCGAAATCCCGTTGCGATGTCGTAGGCCCTCTGACTGCCCGCAAGGCGTATCCCGGGGAAAAGCGGCAGGAGGTATGGAAAGTATTCGGTTTATAAAAATATGAAGAAGATATTATGCTTCGAAAGCTTGCGGCCCTTGATACAGCATGCTCAAGACTTCAAGGTTACCAGAGAACTGGAAGAGTGCCAACATTAAACTTATTCATAGGAAGCGAGTCGTTAAGGAATTGAAGGAAGAAAGCGGTCTGAATAAGAGAGCAAACGGGAATAGCTGATATTCTCGTTGGCTCCGAGAGAAAAAAATGGAGCTGGGCAAACCATGTGATGCTATAGGGCAGATAACAGGTGCACCATTAAAGTTACAAAATGAATTGAAAGGGAAGGAAAGCGTAGTCAAGGATGGAATAAAATTAGGTGGGGTGGTGAAATTAGGAAATTTGCAGGCGGTAGTCAGAATCAGCTAGCGCAACACAGGGGTGCTTTCAGATCACTGGGAGAAGCCGTAGTTCTTCAGTGGACCTAAAAATAGGTTTATGATGATTACGATGATACTTAGATACTTCTTTGGGACAAAGGACAACGTCAAGTTTGAAGTTTGTTGCATGATGTCTCATTTACGGTGCAATAATCTCTAATGAAACGTTCCATACGGACTCCAATTATTCCGAGGAGGGAATTCTCCCCGTGGCCACTTTTTGTTTTTATTGCCATAGCAAATATATGGACACTCCAAGCGCGCTTCTGCCGTCGTCGTCGCCGTGAGGTTCCGTATAAAGTCGACCGGCGATAAATCGTCGCCGTGCGCCGTACGCTGTGTGCGAGTGAAAATGTGCCAGGGTGAGCCGGCAATCGCGACTCATGTCGCGAACGCGCAGGAGGAATGCGGGCCGGAAGCGCACGGTCTTTCGCGCGCGAGGCACGGGGGAGGGAGCGACTGAGAGGGGGAAGGTTCGGTCTGCTCCGGTCGCTGCTGCTCATGGAGCCGCATCATGAAAGCGATCTGCGATGTGGACTAAATGCATGCCCGTGCGGGCCTTGTATTCCATGCGATTTGCGATGGGGACAAAGTAGATGCGCTGAGTGTCGGTAGCTTCGTATGCGATGTGCTTTCGACGTTTAGTTCGCATTGAAGCGAGACAGCGCGAAGGTCAATTTGCCCGCTGCTGCCGCCGCGCTTTCTCACTCCAGCGTCTTGGCAACGAGTTTCCGCAGTCATCTAGCGAAATGTGTTCTTGTTTACCCGTGAGCGCCTGACGCCATACTTGTTTATTTAGTTAGTAAGGGAATAATTACAACTTTATATGGCCAAATAAACTACTACCCAGAGTTCGTATAGCTGTCTACTAATTTGCTATCGCAATCGATGCTTCCCCTTTCGGGCGAATTTGCACTCTTTTGCAGTTAGATGATAATGACGTAATTTTTGTGCCGTTTTTCTGCCACGGCTTTCTGACAGCTGGGGGACCGCACAATGAGCCAAGTAATGCTCTCGCATTAAAAAGAAGCACACATAATGAAGTATTTGCAAATTTTGTTGAAATGCCGCCAAATTTTAGTAGCGAAGATGTAATAAAAAACAAAGCCGGATAGAAGCTCGCAGCACCTTCAGCCAAATTCAATTCGCTTGCTGGCCACAAAAAATGTGCTGCAGTCTACTGGGGCTCACACACGAAAGTAGTGTTTGGATAAATACAGTACTGCTAAGGAACCTGGAAAATGGTTTAAAAGGGACAATGCTTACAAGGACAAAATGTTTCTCTCCCGTAATAATTTAGAAAGAAAAACAGAGCAATAAACCAAAGTAAGGTCTTATTTTACGGAAAAAGAAGGCCGGAGTTTTCTCTGTAAAGCGACGCCAAATATTGTAATGAATAGCGTTTTATCTGAACCCAAGTGATGAAAACATAAAAAATAAAGCGAAATTACTGTAGAATGCCACCCCCCCCCCCCATCCCTCTCAGCCGAGAAAAGATTAACTGTACGAATTGGAAATAGCCTATGTGATAATCATGCTATTTTGGCTATGTATACAAAACAGAACAGATAGAGAAGCGACTTGTGCACTGTAGAGGCGCCATTGAGACGGTGCCCGCGAGATTATCACGCAGATTACTTCGTCCGCATTTTCCCTTCACCCGAGAAGGCTATGGCAACAGTGAAAAGTCCTTTCGGTGGTCAGCGTGCCGTGCACAAGAAAATTACTCCCTCAGGCGATTGCACAGTCGAAGCACGTTCGGATGAGTGTTTGCGCGAAAACTCACTTGCAAGTGAGTTTTCGCGCAAACACTCATCCGAACGTGCTTCGACTGTGCAATCGCCTGAGGGAGTAATTACATGTACTTACTACCATCGCTAAAGAAAGAGTTCGAAAACAGCAAGCGCATTTTAGCTGAAGTAGATGTTACACTTACTCGATAACGACTCCTTCATTTTTTAAAGTGCATAGAGGTGCTTGTTGTACCCCACAGAAAAAAAATAACTTATGGGGTTTTACATGCCAAAACCAGTTCTGATTATGAGGCACGCCGTAGTGGGGGACTCCGGAAATTTCGACCACCTGGGGTTCTTTAACGTGCACCTAAATCTAAGTACACGGGTGTTTTCGCATTTCGCCCCCATCGAAACCCCACAGATATAATGATTACCTGAATATTGACTTTAATGTGATTCGTTGCCGACTATTTCTTCATATGTCCAGCCTGTTCCCTTGCTTCATTGAAGTTAAGCGTTGCTGCTATTCGATTGGAAATAACCTTACTGAATATTATATGCAGTACACGATAGACAGGAATTAGACCTAAAATCCATCGCTTCCGTATTGCCACCCTTATTATGGAATATCATGACGTTAGCAATCTTTCACGTCTCTGGTACACTTGATGTGTTTTTATGCAATAACATAATCTTGGCATTCTCCCACGAGCCTCTGCTACGTTTAGTGTGTTAAGTTATTGCGTATAGCATGTCTCAAGCTTTTCAAGTACAAGGTATCCTTCGAGTAGTATAAAATTGCTGGTATTACATCTTCGCCTGACATTTTTTGTCCCTGGACGTATTTTACAAAGCCCTTCTAAGCTCAGCGACAGCTACGCTACTTCAAAGTAAGGTTACGTGACTGCATTAGGCACGGTACAACTCTGTAAAGAATTACTCCGCTGTTTTTTCAATATCATCAAATATCATCGAGAATGCTGATGAAATGAACAATTTTCAGTACAAGAAATCTTGTTCGGTTTGTGCAAAATGTTTCTTTGCCAATTTGATACGCCCCAATGCTTTACTACTTTCTCCATCTTTCTGATGTAGTTTTACATATCACTGTTGTCTTGTTTTTAGCTATGAAAGATCACTCAATTCTATCTTATCTATGAAGTTTGACACTTTCATGTGCTGTCGTGTTTTATTTAGGTTCATTGACACTTAGGACAGCAATGAATCGCGATTAACAATTGTGTAAAAGTTGCACATTTAGTTAAGAAAACAGATTTTTCATCATTGATTTAACCGTTGAAATGCGGTATATTTCGTATTTTCTACAGCAAATAAAAGTGATACTTCAGATTTCATATATTCAGTCAGGGAGGGATCAGGAGCAAGAATGGCTGATAGGAATTCCGAACCTCGGCGTGCAATGAAGAGCATCTTCGAAGAACCATTCGAAAATTGTCCGCAGCGTATGTGATCGAAAGAATTCGATCGCATACGCTGCGTATACTGGCGTTTTAACGACGTGGTTGCTTTACTTTTACTCTTTAGTAAGTGCCTGAATTTGACTCACCATGAACTTTTCCTTTGTTTGTGATGCCGTACGTGCTTTGGTTTTGCTTCCCTGTTGTAGATTAGAAATTACGACGTGGTAAAGTGGTAAGGTGCTGAGTACGTTAGTCATCGCTGGCAAGTTGGAATGCCATGAAGCCTTCCGTCATAAAACTGTTTTTGAAGAATATATTGCTCCCTTTCTCTGATTTCTTTAAGAAACATATTTGCTTGCAGAGTGGAGGTATCACGTTTTTTATCTCGCGATAGGTACTTTGCACACCTGTATCCAACAGTTTCATGTAGGCCACGCCTGTCTGCCGTAACTGTTTCTATGATGACAATGGGCACATAATATAAGCGTGGCGCTGGTACACTGACCATTATTGGTACTTTGTTTTAAATAGAAATAGGGTGACGATGGTAATTATGATCGCAAGGCAGCATATAGCTTCCAAGATACAGAAAGGTGGTTTATAAACACAGTTCTCCAGCAACGCGAAAAAGTTCCGTTTATCTATCGCTGATCATGCTGTCACTTCGAGCTGTATCCGCGTGAACCTGTCACTTCATAATTGCTGCCAACTAGTGACGCAGTTGTGAGAGCAACTATAGCAGATATCCAGCATTTCCTGGCTGGACCGGAAATGCGGATAAGCTGCTCAGGTATCCCCAATGTAGAGGTTGTCTTACTAGCTTGAAGACATCGCCACGGTATAAGTACTTTTTATGTAATAATCAGTGCGTAATAACGCCGGTGTACGAGACTGCAATGTATTATTTATTTGCAGGACACACCTTAGACACCGGCTAAAAGCCTATGATGAAGTCATCCTTTCAAGGGATAGAAAGAATAGACGCTTTGTTTTGCGGATTCTGAGCTGGTCAGTTCTCCTCGAACTTGTGTTACACTTCTGTCATTTTTACCTTAGGGCAAGGGCGAAGGCGACAAAAAGAAAAAAGGAAAGGGCAAAGGAAAGAAACGCCAAAGATGTACCGATGGTGCTCCCGATGAGGGCTCAGGAGGTTCACTAAACAACCAGGGCGGCTCAAATTCATCCTCCCCTTCGACAGAGGTAAGACGTTAGTAACAGAAGTAAATTTTATGTTTCTGTGTCATGGTAGTTACTCGTTTCAACCACCTCACTAGGTTCGTCACATCATGACACTCTCGTGGATTAGATAACAAAATACGAGACTACCAGCGAACAATATTTCAAACGTGGTTTGGTAAACACTCGCATGCAATACCTTGTGTGCCTCGCTGTTTTCTCGCTATTTTCTTGTCCCCTGTTTGTCTAGAGCAACCCAATGTATTTATTTACCATGGACTTTGGTTATCCATTAACAATACCAGTAATCTTGAACCTATGGAACTAAATACAATATCTTCATGTAGAGCTTTTTGAATATAATAGCTGCCGCGGTTGTGATCTTTTTTTGCGATAGAAATGAAGTGCGCAAAATTTTAAAGAATACCTCGTAACCAGGCGCTTTCGCGCTGTGGCATAAGTGCTGTTTTGCAGGACAACAGACTACTTTGGAAACGCTACCAGGTTGCTTGCTGAGACCGGCCTGTTTAACAAATCTGTGCGCAAACATGTTTTTTGCCTGCATACGTGATGCAGGCCCGGCGCTTCCGTCCCCATGTTTGTGAGTTTCCATAAAGAGAAAGACAATCAGAGGCAAGACCATTGTTGTCCTGAAAAACTCATGTGCGGCATTCTTGAAAATGAAAGACATGACCTTAATCAGTTGGACAAAAACAATTCACCTCGAACAAGACCTTGCGACCATGGTTTCACATATCACATCTATAAAAGGTCACAGAAGCGCTGCTGCGATTTATCAAGGCTTCCGGATTGAGCGACCGTCTGTCATACGGAGCAGAAACCATTTACTACGTCGGCGATATCCGCAATGTACTTTCTCATCTTCTCTAAATCTATCCCTCCCCTTTTATTTTCCCCCATTGCAGGGTACCTAACCTGGCTCAGTGCTGGTTAACCTCCCGTGCCTTTTATTTAGCTTTTTATCTCTATCTAATGTGCTGCGCCTTTAACCCTTGAACGCGCGCTCCCAGGCGGGAAGAGCCACATATCAACACCATGGCAGCGACTCTGCTAACAACAGCACTTCATATCTGCTACCAGCGGAACCACAGTACCTGCCCAAGAAGCCTTTTGTGCGGGATAATTGACCCACCCGGGCGAGGGGCCAATAAGTTTACATCCCAGGCATGGCGAGTCGGAATACTGAGCAGCATGCACGGAGGAGCCCGCTATGGTGCCTTGGACAGACGAAGGACTTCGCCCCCTCCTTAAACACCCTCCTCGCCATTGTTCCCGGCAACGCAGGCAGCGCTTATCCACATCACAGGCTGTGGCAACATTTCTGCACGTCAAGATACTGCATCAAATGCAAATAAACTGATGAAAATAATGATGCTTGCATAACGATACTACAGCGAAGTGTGGACAGGAATGGCCGATGGCGCAAGCAGTAAATACAAGTAAAAGATGTTCGGGGATGGACGTCAAATCTCTCCGGCAGGTTCCTGTAAACAAAGTCAATTATTGGCCTTGAAAAGAAAACTTGGTACATTTCGGTACGGGTGCGAATTGAACCCGGTCTTCTGGGTTGCAAGACGCCCACTCTTCCCCGACGCCATGGCGGCTCTAGGGTTCTGGTTGACTTAAGGTGAGCCTAGTGCGTTCGTGGTTGCACACGTCACGTCGCCGCCATGTGGCTGACTAAAGGTTTCACCAAAAGGATCCTAATGCTTTCACAGTCCCACCCGTAAAAGGTCCAAAGGTCTGTGCCAAATTTAGTTTTTTCGCATTTCGCTTGTTTATCGATAGCTTCCGTGGTCGCGTCTTTTCCGGTCGCATTTGCAAGCGAACAGCTAGCCGCTATAATATCGCATTTCACGGGGCGAAGCGGGCAACAGCGCTCGGTGTCAGCGTAGTGTGGTGTCGTATGAAAAAAAATGTATGATTCCATAATGTATGCAGCACACGTATGCAGCCTGAAGAGCTTCGCTGGTAATCCGTCGCTATATGAGGGTCGTGGCCCCACGAATTTTTTAAACATGTCGCATTCATCTTAAAACGCTCCCGGTTGGACATGCAGAACGAGTTGGAAAGTGAGCAGCTGTGTGTTTGCTCTAGGCGTTATGCAGCTGGTTCGCTGCTTTTATTGTTTTTCGCAATATTTTACATCAGGTACCTCTTTATGTTGCTGGATAGGTATTCTCTATGCGTGCTCAACATGAAAGAGCTGATGTTCTCAGATCAGATGTTCCCGAAGAGAGTTTTCACATACTGTCCACCTTCAGTAAACTTGACAAAATTCACTGAAGAACTGAAAGGTCTTGAACCGTTATTAGGCTGTACACATTTCATGATCTAAAGCTCCAATAAAAAATAAGAAACTGAGTTTGCAATGGGCAGGAGGAATTGATGCCTGAAGGGGTTACGTAAGAACGTTAAGGTGGACACTCGTCAATAAGGGGTAAAGTACCATGGCAAGAAAACAAAAAAAAAGAGTTCTTAAGCGATAGGTAATGTTCTGAAAAAAAATGTATCGAAATGACTTGGGGCGAACAGGGCAGGCATTCTGCTGCCATTGGGCGGTAGCCTTAAGTTATCTTAATACTGTCGATAGCTGAGTCGTGAACTTTAAAAGCGAAACTTCCGAGGGACAGTTAAACGCCACAAAGAGCGCTTGAATTACGTGTTGTCGGGGTAACATTAAAAGAGAGGAAAAAGAAGCTATCGATTAGGGAATAGTAGCTTTGACTGATATTTTACTAGAGATTAAAATAAAAAAAACTCAATTAGGACATACTATGTGAGGCGTAGACGGTATAACGTGCGGTCTGTTAGAGCGACAGAATACCTGCTAAGAGAAGAAAAGCGCCTTTCAAGACGGCAGAGAATTAGGTGCTGTGGAGATATTAGGAAGGTTCCATTAATAAATCTATTGACCTGACGAAAGACAAGGGTACGTAAGTGGGAATCAGTAGGATAAGTGTAATTCGTTCAGGAGAATTGATATAGGCTCCTGATAATGAAAACGACGCCACGCAGTTGTACGACAGCGCATAAGAAGCAGGAAGGTGCATCATAAAGATAGTTTTGCAATAAAATGTACAAAAACGGCTAAGATTCATCCTTAGACCTAGGACGAAGTATATATGCTTAGTATTGAGTCAGCTGAGAAGAACACGACTATTACCAAATCACTGCAAGAGATCATCGCCTTGCAGTGGAAAAGAAATAGGATAATGAGGAGTATAATGATCATGATGATATGAATGCGAGATGGTACGACGATAGAAAGAAAACCGGTAGGGCACATCCGGAAGGGATTTGCAAAGTAAACCAACGCGTTTTCTCGACGACTTCACTGTGCATTTCAGTCTCAAACTATAGTCGATTCAAGATTTAGGATCACTCAACTTTGCGCTACTTTGTCGAAATTCCTAATTCCTGCAGTTGTAGCATCACGGATAGGCAGCAATCACAGGCTCGATCCGGCATTGCGGGTGTGTTTCCAAACCGCTTAGGTTTCTCTATGACCAACCGGTATGGATGGCCTTTGTAGTGTCAAATCGGTTTTCTTTTAGAAACACTGAGTACTGTCTGTCAACACATATTTCATACCGTAGTGATTATCAGGAAAGGCCTGTTACTGAATCAGTACAATGTGGATGAAGAGTACAACAAACAAATTTGTTTCCGCTTTCGACATATGTTGGACACTCCTACGCTCATGTACACGATCTTATTGTGCACTTAGGGCGAAAGTGGCAAAAGCAAAGGAAGACGTCGAGGAAAGTGCAGAGGAAAGAAGAAATCCCGCGAGGGCCAAAGCGGGGCTGGAAGCCAACAAACACAAGGCCAGTCTCAAGACAGAAGCTCAAGTGGCACGCTTCAACCCATACCGGTAAGTGCTGTAGCAACTAAATTACATATATAATTTGCGTCTGTTAGGCTTTTGGGTATATAATACATTCACTCGAAAGGAAATGCTAGTTTTGTTTGGACAACGCTTCCATCAAACAGCAGAAAAGAATCAGTGAAAAGAAACTTAGGTGTAGAATTGGGAACGTAGAACGCTCGCATCAAACAACAAATCCTAAGTATAACAAATTTCAATAAAGACCATCACTAAACTTGAATCGCAAGAGAAGATCAGGTTGTGGCAGAAAACAAAGCGATTTTTCACTGAGACGCCACATTTTCGATAAATAATACAACTTCTGTAACCAGCCAGGCACATATTTGTCACAAGGGGTTACATAGTACTTGACATAATAAGTAAAACTTTATGCCGACTGTATTTTAAAAGCTTCTGCCGAAATAGCGTCTTCGGTAAAGTACTCGACACTCAATCAGGGGTTTTACGCAGCACTACCTCGACTTGACTATGAGACACCCTTTGGGGGGACTCCTGAATAATTTGACCACGCAGGGATCAATATCGTGCCTCCAAACCACAAGGCAAGATCGTTTTTGCATTTCGCCCCCTTAGAAATGCGACCGCCGTCACCAGTATTTGATCCCGCGACCTCCTGCTTAGCAGCACAACACACAACCGCGGTGACCGCGATTCGATGGAGGCGAAATGTAAGAACGATCTTGTACCTACTTAGATATAGGTGCACATTAAAGAACCCATAGTGGTCAAAAGTATTTTGAAGTCCCCCACTACGGCATGTCTGTGGTTTTTCGCACGTAACAAGTGAGAACGATAATTGTAAATATTTTAAAGCGCCCTTTAGCTGTGAAGCAAGCTAGTTATAATAAAGAATTAACTTTGGTGATGAAGTTTGTAAGATATATTTGTAGATAACGTTGACTGTCGTATGCTTAGTATGACTTTGCTGTGTCGGGTCGGCGAAGATCTGTTAAACTTGCATAACTCCCATTTTTCCGAACAAAAATTTGGAGCCCAAGATGCCTTAAATGCAATTAGAGAAATTCTTCGATAAAGATAAACCATATAGCGCGTTGCCTGAAATAATTACGCCAAGAAATGCTAAGAAGCAAATTTATATTGTGATAGCAATGAAACTCCAGGCGCATTTTTGCCGTGGGCGTCGACGTCGCCGTGATGATCCGTATAAAGCCGAAGGACGACAACGCTGTCGCCGCGTGCCGTATGCTATATGTGCGAGTGAAAGCGTGCGAGGGGAGCCGACGGTCGCGGCAAAATCTCGGGAGCGCTAGCGAGGAAAGCGAAAAGGAAGCGCGGCGTCTGCCGTCACGGGCTAGGTTTCGTCAAGAGGGGGAGATCGAGGGTGGCGTTGTACTCCCGCATCAACTGCGTATTCCGCGGTCGCACACGCCATAACCTGAAACCGATCTGTGTTGAAGGCAGAGGCTAGGTGCTTCTACGGCTCATACCTTTCTGCGCGGTCCGTTCTCGCCGCTTAGTTTGCGATAAACAGCACGACGGTCACTTCGTTCGCGGCTTCGCGGCTGAGTCAAGGTGTTCCGACCACTCATACCTTGGAGCGTGCTGCGTTCTCGCCGCTCAATTTGCGTTGAAGCGATAGACAGCATGAAGGTCACTTCGCTCGCGGCTCGTGCCGCGCTTCCTCGCGCCAATGTTTTGACAGCGAGTGTTCGCGCTCAACGAGTCTGTTGTCTTCATGTTTCCCTGTGCGAGCTGACGCCATGCTCGTTAATTTAGTTAGTAAGCGAATGTTTGCAAGTTTATACAGTGGATAAAACTACTATTCTTACTTTGTATAGCTGTCTAATAATTTGCTATCGCAGTCGATGCTTCGCCATTCGGGCGAAACTGAGACTTTTTAAAACAAAGATTACTTGCGTATCGAATACAGATAGGGGGAAGCTATCTGAACGGTGCCTGTACTTGATTAGAACCTAAAGATCTTGGTTATGGAAAAGGATAGTTCATGCTGAAAGGGAAACCACTATTTCTTCACATAAAAAGTTACGTAGATACAGTGCACAGGCTGGGATTTAGGTGAAAGAAAGCTTTGGTTAAAGCGTTTATTCAATTTAGACCCAAGCCGATGCGATGAGTAGAACCTTGTTCATTGTCATTCTTCGTAACGTGTGTGCTCTGCGACGCTTATCTTTATTCACCGGACAGGATACAGCCTTATTATAATGCAGTCTTTATATTTATACACCACATCATTCAAAAGCTGTGCTGAAGTGCGAAGGCGAAATCATGTGAATGCACAGTGTGAAAGGTCAACGGAGCGATGTTACGAGGAAGAAGGCGACGTGTGATGATTCTGGATGCATCATTTCCAAATAAATTGAAGTATTCTATACTTGCTGTGACGCAGTGGCTCATACCTATTTTGGAAGGAGAAAGACGGAGAGCGAACACTTTATTGCTAGTTCAGGGCGTAAGGCAATCAAAAGCCTCGGTCCACAGTCTCTATGACGGCATAGAGTCTATGCTACCGAAGTGAGGCAGGTACCATATGTTTTACAGATTGCATGTATCGATCAGCCACTCGGCAGTAGAGTCGGCGACAAGTTCAGCGAGATATTGGAGGCTAGCTGGTATCGATAGCAGCAAGGTGCGTGAACAGACTAATAAGTAATGCAATGTCCAATCAGTGTGCCAGCTGACAGAAGACATACAAGAGAGAAAAAGAAGCAATGAGCCCTTTTCTTCTATCAGACTGCCTCCCGCTAGTGCACTGTTTTTACAAGAGATGATAGCGGTGTTAAAGTACACGCATGTTGTTGGGGTGGTCTCTCCTGAGACGGCAGGGCGGGGGAAGGGGGGTGTTCTCTGTGAGAAGGCCTTCATGCGAAGGTGCATACGTATGGCGGTGGGTAGTGTCTCGTTTCCCAGTCACGGGGTATTGTCGGCAAATGCACGAGCAAACAAGCCCGCCTGTGAAGTGTTATTGTAGGCTACAGAAATATCTGCGCCGAGCCAAGGCAATTTGCATTCTTTGCTCTCCAGATATACACCCGTACCTGGCCCTAAGAAGAAAATTTGGTAAACCCAGTTCTGGCCTAACACGCACACAGGCTACCTTGAGTAGCCAGGCATAAATAACACTCTAACTGCTTGCTCTTTGTGGAGAATCGGAGAGCGAATTCGCACATATCCCGTTGCAAATACCACAGGTCAATATATGCAGAGGCCAAACACGAGAAATAAAGTGGTCTGTGTCCTTGATATATATATATATATATATATATATATATATATATATATACCTATGAGGCGACACTATATGTACATATTTTATGGGACCACTTATTGTTTGGTCAACCACCACCGAAATATACCCACTGGGGCTAAACTTTCCATCAACACGCCCTGCTATAAAGGTAAAATTCTGGAGCCTTGCTTGCGTGTCTTTCAGTCGAGAAGCCGACGGCAGACCAACGACCCACGCAACACACAGGGGTGGATGGCAAACAAAGCGCTATTTCAGAAATGCTGCCAATCGACGCTCACTCATACAAACTGTTCTGTAAAGCTACACATTAGCTATAATTTCTGCCAATCAACAGCTCTTTAAATGATGTTATTTAACCACATCCAAACCTAAAACACGAAGCATACACAAATTGAAATTTTGGACGCAATCGATATTATAGGGTGGTGGTTTAACCGCAACCGAAAAAAAAGAAAAACAGCTATCCTGCACTCATTTGCATTGGTTCATGTTAAGTGCGACCGTTTATCCGAGTAATGCAAAAGGCTTAACATGTCGGATTTTCTTCGACCAGCAGCCCTCCTCAGTGGAAAACTAGTGTGAATGGTAAGATGGCTAGGATGAGAAACTTTCCATAGAGGCTGTCTATATGGTAAATGCAACGATTGCTTAGGTTGAGGCCGCTTGCAGCTCTATTCAATGCAGCCATGGAGTTGCACCTATAACAGCTGGGCTCCGTGGCAGAAAATTTACGAAGACTCGCCTGCATGCTTTCTGGGATAAAAATGGCAACACTGAATGTATAAAAAAGCGTAAATTCACATATATCTGCGGTACCTGACATACACTTAAATTTCTCACACCAATCCATGTGCTTGGTGCAAGAAAGGCTCACCAACGCAAGGAACGCGCGAAGCCCCAACCAAATAGACCGTCCATCATTAACTTCGTTAACATCGCAGTGCTGCGTCGAGGGAACGTCGGCCGAATGTCTTGACAAAACTCAACGTGTTCTCAAAGTTAGCATTCTGAGGGAATAGGGGGCATCTTATGCGTGATGCGTGGGCAAAGTTTCAAGCGCGTCGGTTAATTAGAGCCTTCGCGAAGAATCTACCAGTGGGACACTCTGCAAAGCACTGTACTAGACGCCATATAGCCCTAGTACCTGAGAAGAACTGCAGTTGCCGCCAAGATAGAATTCAATGAGAACAAGGAGACGGTTATGCGCCGATGAGCACGCGAAGTTAAACGAGTTATGCGTTATGCGAGGTTAGTATTCGGTTTGCCCTGTGTCTTCAGTTGACTTAACGAGGTGACATGTTTATTTTTTTGGGAAAGTAAGAGGTACGTTATGGGTAATGTGTAGGCGAAGTACGAAGTGTATGGCTTAATTACAGACTTTCCAGCACATTACATATTTAAGCGCTCCGGAACGTTGTAGCCGTGTTCGAACGGCTCAGAATTTAGTCCTCTGTCCTGATAGAACTGCACTTGCCGCCTAAATAGAATTTAGTAACAACATGCAGATTGTTATGGGAGAATAAGGATGGCAATTTATATGTGTTTTCAACTTATAGCCTTTGATAAATTTCTTAACAAGGCCCTGAAAGCGTGAGTGGGCCGATATCCACTGTTTATCAGCACCCTATGATAATTCTGCATGACCCCACGTTCACAATCAGTGGAAATAGGGCGATATTAGGTCTGATGTGTGAAACAAATTGGCAGTGGCGTTACTGGCTTTGACAAGTATTGGCACCAATAGCATGGTTTAGCGTTGCCTTCGAACTAACTATACGCCAGTGCGATATGTTGGCTAGACGATGCGGGCAATCCAACTCCTGATGGGTTGAAGGAACAGCACCCTGACAGCTACCAGGTGTCTCAAAACTTTGACGGAATGAGGATAGTCGCCAGTGGTGTCGCAGGGGTCGCACTTCACGGTGTACGGTATGTGACCGATGGGAAAGCCTCGACGACGCAGTGAAATATCATAAATCATTAGCTTGACAGTTACTGCTCGTTCCGCTCATAGCAGTATGTAAAGCTTAGCGTGAACGTTAGTGTGCTTATAGTGGCATGCACACAACGGTCATGTGAGCAGCGGATGACAGAACGTTTCTGTGACTCGTCTACCAATGCGATTTGGCGCATGGCGTTGAAGGTGCGTCGACGCCACTTGGTGGTTGTTGCTGCCATATGCACTGCACGTTTCTGAAGGCTGTGCCCACGCGAGCTGCGCATGCGCCGGCGCTGATGGAGTTGGTGGAATTTTTTTGAGTCCCGAGCATCCGTTTAGTAGCTATGGTTAGTTTAGCGTTTCTGGCTTACTAACAATCATTGCAAGAAAATATCAAGTACTCGTTATGTGCATATTTTCACACGTTTCACATGGCACGTATGTTTCGCCGTTTTGTACTTGAGCTTTTTTTTTCGAAGTGAGCCAAATCCACAAACCCAAAGTATGTGAGCTGAAGCTGTAATGAAAAGAAAAACTACGCAATTTTGCTGTAGAACAAGTATCACAGTGAAATAAGTCAGATAAGGAAAGCGCACCATGTGCAAAGATCGTATTTTGGAAAAAAAATGATCCACATCCTGCTGGCGTACGGATCAAAATGATCTAAATCCACTCGCTCAATAGGCGAGCAATGCCCACTCAATGTCATCAAGGCAATTTGGCAGTCTGACTGAAACTTTTGCTGCTTATTTGATCAGCTAGCGCCTTCAATGCTGCTCAAAAAAAAGAAAGAAAAAAAAGATACTGAGTGAGACTACAAGGAGGCTGCTTGTGCTTTCGAAGAGATAAATTTGGTGTCTCTAAATGTCATCTTCGCAGTTCATGAAACATAGCAGTGCCCTTAATTCGCATTGTTCTAATGGCTTTCACATCCGACCGTTATTGAAAGTTGTTTTCAACAAAACTTTCTCGCCGAAACGACATTAAATGTAATGTTTTAACATGAAAAGAGTGATATCTCAAATTCACATCCAAATATTGGCTAAATGTTTGGCATTAATATTCATCCCTTGTTGCTATAAGGATACTCTAGCTGACATGTGAAACATATAATAAATTTACGTGGATAGCGTTGCTTCTCGGCCAGGTAACAAATTTTTGCATTTTTCTGAAATTGTTTAAGCGGACATGACTGATTTTGAAGAGAATCTTCACCATTGGAGAAAAGGAGGGGGCAAATATGGGTAATGCGTTGGATGAGAGTTAGTGTGCAAGTCAATTGCAGTCTTTCTAGTAAATGACGCATGCAAGTGCTCTGGAGCATTAAAGTATTTTACGACCGGCGCAACATTTACCTTACTGTGCTGATATAACTCTAACTGATACCAAGACCAAAATTGTCTTTAAAGATTGGGAAGAGGATTTTAGACCTAATGCGCATGCGGTGTTAAGTGTGCCTGCATAAATTAGAGCCTCTGTAAAAAATGTTTCCAGTAAGTGCTCGAATGCATTAACACGGCAATCATCCGTTGTTGCCGAATATCCAGAAAGAACATTACTTCGCAACGCGCTCATATTTGGTAAAAACTTAGGTTGTGTTTATAAAATCAGTGGCAAACCTTTAACGTTTCTGGATTGATTAGGAGCTTTAGAAGTAATTCCTTAATGATCGTTTTCACCCTATTTTCTTGCGTTATGTCAGACGCCTGTGGTATCCTCGATGAATTAGACGACTCAATAGCTTCACGCCTTATAAAGCAGTTGCACCGTCAAGATAACGTTTTGTTTTTGCAAGCTTTTAGAAACCGCTGCGCGCATAAGGGGGTGCTTGGTGAGAGTCGAGTTAACCCAAACCAATGCTTTTAACAGCGAAGCTGTTTAGCCGGAGGTTTGTCCGTATAGCGTAGACCAGCAATGTGGGCCAATCCTAGTGGTAGTTGAGAAACGATCCTATCGCGATGGCGCATACCCCTGTGTGTCAAACTAGCGAAGCTGTTTGAGCTCGAGGATTGTCCGTAGAGTGTACGCCGCAAAACCTCCGCCTGGCGATGACGTCACCATGCGTTGCCTAGCAACGCTTCGCCCCAGCTGCGCAGACCGCACCGAGCCTCACCACAGCTGCGTGAGCCATGTCGTCATCGCGCGCGCCGCATTGCTTCGCCTTAGTTTTGCCGAGCCATGACGTCACCGCGCCGTGCGTTGTGGTTGCCGCGGCTGCGCAGATTCAGAGCTAAGCCGTGATGTCACTGCGCCGACCGACGGGATATATTGCTCCGCGTAGCCGACGCGGCGACACAAAAGCCCCGCTGTCTCCGCGCCTAGCACATCGCCGCGAAGATGGGGCGGCCGAAGAAGAGCGTCACTCCCGAAGAAAAGAAAGCGCGGTGCGAAAGCTGCCGCGCCGGTACTCGAGAGCGAGTGAGACGACTTCAGTCCGATCCCGAGTATTGCACCGCAGAAGCGGTGGCGAAACGTTAGCGATTCGCAGAAGATACAGAGTTACGAACCCGCGAAACCTAACAAAAGCGTTTGAGCGTCCAGAAGCGTCCGGATAATGTAATGACCGAGTGCTCGTTGCTCCTTGGGTTGTCGATGATTCCAGGGTGATCTTGCGCAAAACGTGACCGAGTCTCGAAGCATAACCTCGCAAAAACTTGGCCGAAACACGATAAAGCTAGGTGGCGTCGCCAGCTTCGCTGTTTGCCCAGTCTTCGCACCACTAGTGTGAAGCTGCCCCTAATTTTTGTACTTCAAACTTAACGGGTTTTCTTACCATAGTAATGTGTGGTTTCTCGCCGGGACATTCGAGGTAGTTGGAAATATACTAGCAATCGAATGAAGGGACGTCAATTGAACAAGAATCGGCCGTATATATATATATATATATATATATATATATATATATATATATATCTTGCAGCGAAGAAGAGAGATGCTAGTGGGTCGCGCATACTTGCTAGGCAACGATCTCTCGTGCTGTGAAGCTGTGACTGCCTTGACTGTTGACACTGTGCTGCTTCGAGCTCGGCCAAATAAATACCTTTGCAATTTGTGGAGGTTCGGGGTGAAGTCAGAGGCAAAAACATCAACGTCGTCTAGGTAACATAAGCACGTGTGCCACTTCAAGCCGCGAAGAACTGTGCCTATCTTCCGTTCAAAGGTTGCTGGCGCATTACAAAGTCCTAACCGCATGACGTTAAGTTCGTATAAGCCGTTGGGTGTGACAGAGGCTGTCTTCGGCCTATCGTCGTCAGCCATGGGCACTTGCCCATAGCAGGAGCGTAAATATAGAGACTAAAAGAATTCAGCCCCTTGTAGGCTATTGATAGCTTCATCAATTCGCGGTAGCGTATATCTTTGAGAGTGATATTGTTCAGGCGCCGATAGTCTACATAGAACCGTACAGAGCCATCTATTTTTGCGTAATAAGGACGACAGGAGATGCCCATGGACTGTTCGAGGGTCGGATCACTTCGCCGCGAAGCATTTCGTCCACTTGCTCAATAATCACACGACGTTCTGTGGCAGAGACGCGATATCGGCGTTGCCGCAATGGCGATTAGGAGCCAGTGTCAATATGGTGCGTGGCACCAGACGCCCGGCGCAGGGAAGGTTGCCTGACATCAAAAGAACAACAAAATTCTTCTAAGATGTGCAGAAGCTGAGAACGCTGAGCTCGAAGAACGCTGAACGATGAATCGAACACACCTGTGGAAAAAGGGTCCGACATAGAGAACCGAGCGTGCTGTAACTGGCACAGGACGTGTGTTCAGGAACATCCGTAATTTGTATGGCATTGATCGCTTGCACATGGCCAAGGCATTCGTCTTGAAGCATCATCACAGGGTATGAGAAGGGGTTACAGACGAAAATAGATGTGGAGCCCTGTTTGACGGTCACTGTCACAAAAGGTAGCGGCGGACCTTTTCGAGTATAAAAGAGGCCAGATGGAGAAAGTAGAGCGACGGCGTCAGAGAGGCTGCTGTAATGCATAGGGACAGTCACTGATAAGTTGGCAGGAACGTTGCTGTCGTGCCTGGTGAGTAGTTTGTTCGCAAAAGAAGCCTTATCGACAAGCGTCATACCTCAGATCGGCGAAAGATCTAGTTCGGCCCGTGCGTAATGAATGACGGCATTGTGGCGGGCGAGAAAGTCCTACCCCAGGATAACTTCGTGGGAGCACGATAAAATCACAATAAATTCGACGGCGTATACAACGTCCTCGATGAGAACACAAGCGGTGCAAGCCGCTATCGGGTGAATACGCTGTGCGCCTGCTGTGCGGAGGGAGAATCCAGCAAAGGGTGTCGTGACCTTTCGAAGGAAGTGACAAAGCTTTGCGTCCACAACTGATACGGCGGCTGCGGTGTCCACGAGGGCATATGTGCGAACACCGTCAACTAACACGTCTGTCACATTAGTCGGGCTACATTGAGGACTTTCGCGTTTCGACGGCATCGCAGCCCTTGCCTCATGGACGGCGACGATTAGTTTTCCTCTTCGTGAGCTAAGAAACGAGGCCGCATCGGTGATGGGGAGCGTCGGCGTGGTGAAGGTGAGCGGCGGATGTTGGCAGACCGGCGGAATTGTGGTGACGCAGCCGAAGTTCGTCGTCGTAATATGGGCGCAGAGAACCCACCATACCACTTGGCGGATATTGTGTTGGCTGTTGTTGGGTGATAGCGAGGACTTCAGCGTACGTGAGAGGTCCTCGTTGAGGGAGTTGTTAGGGCTGGGGGACGACTTCCGCGTAGCTGAGTGGAGCAGCCGTTGGAATCTGTTGGGGCCTAGTCATGACGACGGCGTAGCTGCCAGGCGCAGCCGCAGGAACTTGCTGGTAGTGCTCAGGCAAAACCTCGTTGAGTTCCGGCGCTATGGTGCGGTGAAGCGGAGGTGAAAAACTCTGCCTTGGCGCTTGTACCGGCTGTGGCTGTGCAAAATGCATCAATGAGAGTTTCCAGGCAACTTCCTCGCGGACGAACGCCTTCATTTCTTCGAGCAACGCTGCCTGGTCGGACATGGCAGCGTTCGTCTCGCAGGTGTTCATCACGCGGTATAGATCGACGGGTCAGTGACCGCTGCCTGTAAAGTTGTGTCTTCCGCTATTTCTTTTGAGACGTGCCCCATTTATCTTCCTCTGTCATTTGACGGTTGACGGTCCGGCACAGCTTCAAAATTGCTTGTATATATGTAGTGCAAGTGTCACCGGGTACCTGAGCTCTCTGGGCTAATGTGAATTACGCACGTTTCTTCTTTGCGTCCGAGTCGCCGGAACACTTCTTGATCTCCTCAACGAAACGTGTGCACGTAGTTAGCATGTCCGCGTGGTTGTCGTACCATACCAACGCCGTGCCGGCCAAGAATAAAACAACGTTCCTGAGCTGACTGGCAGAATTCCGGTTATTGTATTCGCTTAACCTTTCGTAATGGGTTAGCACTCATTCAAATCTTCCTCTGCCTTTGCGGAGAACTTGCGTGGCTCTCGGCAGTGCTAGATAGGGACTGGGCTTCCCAAGGCACTGCTGGTGAGGGTATTTTGCTCTGTGGCCATGATTGAGTGCGACGGCGAAAGACCGTCGAGGCGACGGCTGCTGCGTAGTTCTTGTGCTCATGGCTCCGTTGTCGGTCATGGGAGGTACCCAGCACAGCTCCAACAAATGCTACACACGAGGTGTTTAATGCAGAACCAGATGAATCTAGTTGATGAGCGCGCTTCGAGAGTGGTCACTCGGCAGCTTGGCTAATGGCGTTCTCCTCTGCCACCTTTTCTCCACCTGGTTATCTGCGCGGTATCCGTGGTCCATCGCAAGAGCTTCGTGACATTATATATATATATATATATATATATATATATATATATATATATATATATATATATATACATTGTATCTCAGCTATCATACAGAAAGATTTAAAAATATGCAAATGCCACGTAGCTGGACAGAACCAAGCAAATGCTGTTTGGCGTCGCTTTGAGAATAGTTGAAACTCGATTTAACTCAGCGATGACCACGCTCGGATTATTTCGTTAAACCGGGAGGTTCGTAAAATCTAGAAAGGCATTTTTTGGTCCTTCAAAATAGAAAATTGTGGCGTGGTGCCACCCAAAAGCTACCGCGGCATTGTATTGGCCGCTAACCCACGCCTGTTCGTGTGACAAGTCCGCGAGGTCGGCCCGAATTGCTTCTGCGATGTGCAATACAGGTGAACTAAACGGTCACGCGAAACTATGACAGGCGGCCTATATGCAAAGACGCTGGCGCAAAGATCGTGAATAAGGCACAGAGATGTTTTAACGCGACAGCGTTAGAGCGCACGCTTGATGAAAAAGCCGTCTGTGTCAAAACTAGAAAGAAATCAGCACTTTATTTACTCATTTATTTCAGCAATATATTCGTTGAATAGGGTTTGGTGGCCATTAGTTTCGTTAATTCGTGTTGTTGACAACATTGAACCCAATGGGTACCTGCTGTGGAATGGAAATGTCTTCGTTAGATCAGGAACTTCGTAAAATCAGGTGTTGTTAGATCGCGTATTAAGTGCACTCAGAATATATGCATTTCAGCTAATTACATAATTAGTTTCAATCAAATAATAAACTTCTCAATCAGCTTAAATAGATGAAAAGTGTCAATGAGAAAATTGTAGGTGCATATATATATATATATATATATATATATATATATATATATATATATACATATCCTGTCACCAAGCTTTCTGGCTTCAACTACAGGATCTTTCGGTAAACTCAAGCACAATGATAGAAGTCATCGGAAATAACGAAGCCGCTTGTAAAGCTGCACAGCAACCAAACTATATTTCATGCGCAGAGGGCAAGCACAGGGTAAAAACACACTAAAGGAAGAGAGCTTAAGTTCATGCAAGCGTTCAGGGTACATGAAGATCGTTCAACAGTGAAATGGGCACGATGTAGAGCCAGGGCGAGGAGCGTGCTAATAGCAGATTGGAGGGCATCCTGAGGGTGGAGCTCGGCACAGCGTTGATATTTGAGTATGTCGGATACAGCCGGACGCCCTGCCGACGTTAACCGGCCGGAGCTTGGCTGAGGTATTCGAGACGCCCGACAGGCTTTGGCTGGACGCGTATATGGCGTTCGCAAGCCGCGGGCTTCGGTAGGGACTAGATGAGGCGCCTGCGGCCAAGTGGGAGCCTGTTGCGACCAAAGACTGCAGTGGCCGCTACCGCCGCATCCTGGACGCCATCTTCCATCTCCCATCACGTCTTCCATGATTCCCAGCTTCTTTCAGAATGTTCTTCGCTCGTCTTACAGCGTAAGCTCTTATCGGCTCATTCCAATAACCTTTTCGGTTGCCGATGGTGTTCGCCGCCACCACCGCCGGTGTCCGCAACCGCTATCACCGGAAATGAGAAACAAAAGCGCCCAGTTCTCGCCGGGATCGAGCCCGGGCCCGCTGCGTGGGAGTCAGATAATCTACCAGTGCACCACGCAAGCGCTTGTTATCAGGAAGTGGAAAAATGCTTCATAAACGCGCCATAGCGCGCGAGGAGACACGATGATGATGAATGATTTATTGCATCCACCGGGAAACGGGGCTGTTACAAATGGCCACCTAGCCTGCTTGATTTAATCAGGTAGGCTATACGTGTTTTACAGCGAACCTGTTAAGGGCTCAGTCTCCGATGGTCGTGTCCGCGCGTAGAAAGAGAAACTCTCATTGACTCGAGCATTTTTAGTTTCGCACTTTAAATATTCCTGTCTGAGAAGATTTAACATAAAAGGCATGCGCTGCCGTTGTTTTGTTTCATGACCTTTTTTTATAGGCTGTCATTCTCAAAATTCTGAGGAGCTGTATAAATTTGGACATGTAGCAGCACCAGTAACGCGCAGAACTGTTGTCGACGGCGGCGGCGTTCACACCGAACGCGCGCGGCGTTGGTGTCGTGTTTATGAAGAACGTACCAACCTTTGCCGTACACCCTATGGCGGTGTACAGTAGCGACCATAAGGTCGTGGTCCCTGCGGGCACTAAATAAACGAAAACCAACGGACCATATATATTTCTCATTCTTTAATAGTTCAAATAACCAATTACACCATCACATCTTAATAGTCATAATTGGAAATACATAATTGTCATCATAGTACAGCTTCGCTGGTCTTCCCTCTCCACCCCAGTGGAAGGGCTGGCAGTTTTTAACATCGAAGCTGCATAAGTCAGCCATATTTGTGGCGCGTAGCCGTGGTAGCCATGGCAATCCAGAGAAGCAAGAGGAGGAGACCGCGTGCATGCGCACGCGGTCTTCTTCTCGCCAGCTCCCTGCCTTCCCGACCCCTGCCTCTCTTATCTCCGCGGCGGGCTTAGCCAGGAGGAAAAAAAGGCGAAAGCTTTCACTAGGCCACGCAAAGCTCAAGACACAGCTAGAGAGCCTACATGCAAAAAAGCGTTGCATGTAGGCTCTCTAGACACAGCGAAGCTGGCCGATTGATATCGAGCGGCTAGCCTCCAACGCGTTCGGCGTCGGCAAGCAGCAGCGTTCTTGGCACTGTGCCAACTTTCGTTAGCCAGCCTGCATTTGTGACATGACAGGAACGCTGTCGCTCGTAGGCGACGACGCGTCTAGCGCTAGTCACGCGAAATGTCGCCAACGCGTTCGGCGTCGGCAAGCAACATCGTTCTTGGCACTGTACCAAACATGGTTAGCCTGCCTGCGTTTGTGGCAAGTCAGGAGCGCTGTCGCTCGTAGGCGCCCACGCGTCCCGCGCTAGTCACGCGAAATGTCGAAGTACCTCCGAAAATGATCGCTCGAGAATACCTTCCTACATGCGTAGTTAAGTTAAACCAAGTTAAGACGTAGCACCAATCAAGTTCATACCTAGCAGTAGGAGCCAGTAAGCTTCGCTCTGCCTAAGCTTTGCGCGACCGAGTGCAAACTTGCCTGATTTTTTATCTAGCATTTCTCTATGATCGTCATTATTATCATCAGCCTATATTTATATCCACTGCAGGACGAAGGCCTCTCCCTGTGATCTCGAATTACCTCTGTCTTGCATTAGCTGATTCCAGCTTGCACCTGCAAATTTCTTAACTTCATCACACCACCTAGTTTTCTGCCGTCCTCGACCGCGCTTCGCGTCTCTCGGTATCCATTCTGTAACTCTAATGGTCCACTAGTTGTCGATTCTACGCATGATCTGCCCAGCTCGATTTTCCCTCTTAATGTCAACTAGAACATCGGCTATCCTCGTTTGCTCTCTGATGCCCACCGCTCTCTTCCTGTCTCTTAACGTTAGGCCTAACGTTTTTCCTTCCATCGTTATTTCTGCGGTCCGTACCTTGCTCTCAAGATTGTTAAACTCCAAGGTATCTCCTCCATTTTTGATTAAATCGACTGTTATTCCATCTTCTTCAGCAGCTTTTCTTGCAAGGCCCTCCAAACTTCATCGTTAGGTACTGAATGAGCCTCTGTATCCTGTTCATCACTAGTTCGAATGAAAGTAGCGTGGCTGGTCTGGGCACAGTACAGGTCAGTATAGAATTCTTCCGCTGCTTTTACTATGTCATCGAAATTGCTGATGATGATAGCCTGCTTATCTTTAAGTGCATACAGCTTGTCCTAAGCCAACTTTTCTTCTCATTGATTTCATGCTGCGTCAATATTTTACTGCTTCCTCAATCTTTTCTACGTTATAATTTCGAATATCCCTTACTTTCTTCTTGTTGATCAGTGTCGTTTCTCTATTAGGTCCTTTGTTATTTGGGAGAGCTTACCTACTGGTTGCCTTGGTGTCTTACCTTCCACTTCAAATGTTGCTTCCGAGATCAGCCTATGCATTTTTGTATACATCTCCTTATGCTTTTTTACAGCGAAGCTGTATACATCTCGTTGGTGGGGAAATTTCGTGGCCTAAACACAAAACTCCATACTCCATACCAGCTGTGCGATAGCTTCGCCGAGCTGGGGGAGAGACAGCTGAGAGAGAGAGTGAAAGCAGAGTATAAAAAATCACAGCATATCCACGAAGTGAATGATGATGAGTGGGCGAAGCACCGGGGGATCATTCGGGTAAACCACAGCTACGGACGAGAGAGAAAGAGAGCGCGCGTCGGGAACGAACGCCCTTGTTTGTGCACCGCAGCGCACCTAGCTACGGACGAGAGAGAAAAACGCCGGAAGCGTTCTCTGGAAGCCGGAAGCTGGTTTCCGGAACCGGAAGTGGAAGCGGAACCGGAAGCGGAAGTCTGCTTGCGGTTATACTACACATATAAATATATATGTATATATGCGTATACATACATAAGTAGCGGTATCCATGCCAACCAGAGCTACGGACTTACGCCATCTAGTGAACACTTCATAAAACTACAGGTGGCTACATACTACATCGGAGGAAGGACAGACCCACGCCCTAAGGAGCTTCGCCCCTAATATACCATCGTGCCGCATAGCGGATGCGAGGTGGAGTGAAGGCATGGAGTAGTGGGGCGCGTAGAGCTGCTGCCGCTCTACCTTGTGCGCCCAGCGCGCCCTGGTAGCGCGTGCCCGAGCGGCGGCCATCTCCAATGGAATCCCGGACTAGGGAGTCCACTTAGGTGTCCCCCCCTTCGGGGGTCAACTCTTGTATTTTCCTAAAATAAATGTTTTCACCACCACCACCCACCGACACCGATTGTGTTTCCCCGCGTTCGCGCCGAACGCGCCTTGTGTCCGTGACTGCAGCCGATGCCTCTGGCGGCGGCTCGACAGGTCTCGACCAGACAACTGGACGCCAGTTGCTTCCGAAAGACTGAAGCGAGAGCTAAGGAAGCTAAAATCAAGCGTCGCAGAAGAGAACATCCCGAGTTTAGATTGAGGGAAGCCGAGAGTTCGCGTAGGCGCAGAAATGAAGATCCGGAGGTTTGTGAACGTGGCCGGTTGAATTCATTGCGGTACAACGAAGAACATCGCGAATAAATCGCCAGCGCCAGGAAACTAAGTGTGTGGTTTGCCACTACTTAACTAGTCTTTCCACTGGTCTCTGCTATTTGCAGTAGCAGAGCCGCGCATAATTTTTTTTCCTCCTTCAAAATCTGCCTTGTGCCGCTACGTATGACTGTGAGAGATCCGGTGGTATCAATTTCTTCCCTGAACTTTTTTTATTCACCACGACACGCGATGGGACATGCGCGCCGCGTAGCGTCGATACGTGCACATTTTGCATTGCAGTTGCATAATATTGCACCAGGTAGAACGCCATGTAGCAGATGCACAGCTAACGGTACAAGGCAAAAGGTTTGAGGAAGAAAAATAATTTTATGGAGTTGTATACATGAATGCTAGAAAAGATATATATTGCGTACCTGATTAAATCAAGCTGGATAGTTGTCTATAAATCATCATCATGATCATCATTAGCATCGTATCCCGCTACTTGTCTTGCGATGTGGGTTGCGCGCCGCGTAGTGTCTATACGTGCAGCATTTGCATTGCAGTAGCAAATTATTGCACCAGGTGGCACGCCATGTAGCAGTTGCACAGGTAGCATTACAAGGTTGATGGAGAAGTCTTGTGGAAGAAAAGAAAGATTATCGGGTTGTATAAAAAGTATCGGGTTGTAATGAAAGCATGTATGGTATACCTGATCAATTCAAGCGGGCTAGGTGACAGTTTGTCACCGTCCCATATCAAAGGAAATGACATTATATCACAATCATCATCATTAGCATCGTATCGTGCCGTTTGACATGCCATGTGTCATGCGTGCCGCATAACTTGGATACGTACATAATTTGCTTTGCAGTTCGGTAATATTCCACTACGTGTCCCGACATGTACCAGCTGGATATAGCAGTTGCATGCTGCATGTAGCTGGGCCTGGTTATCTCAAGCAGGCAAGGGGACTATTTGTCCCGACCCCGTTCCGAAGGGGTTGCCAATAAACCATAACCTTCATCATCATCAACAGCATCGCATCGCGCCACGGTTCAATGGATGTGACATGCGCGCCACGCAGTCAGGATGCCGTTGTTTACTCTTCGGTACGCGTTATGGCACCTCCTCGCAGGGTACGAACCTCTGCTGAAGAAGCGAATCGTAGAGCTACGCACGCGGCTACAACCAGACAACATTGGGGTCATCAGACTGCTGTGCAGAGAGCAGCACAAGCCGCAGCTCACCGTCTACCCCGGGCGGACAGTTCCGATCGTTCTCGTGAAAACGAGGCGAAGGGACTTCGCCGCGAAGACCATTTTGTGCGTGATGCCGAAATTGAAGCTACTCTTGAGCCGCTCCTCCAGCTCACGCTGTGTCTGTGCTGCGGGGAAGACGACGATGAACGCGCGGAGCGGTGGCATCTCATAAGGGCTCCGTAATTTTCTTCTATCTGTGGCGGAATTCCAAGGATATCGCAACGATGTTTAGGTGTGAGAGTGTCTAAAGGTGCAAGAAACCTGCGGATACAAGTTTTCTGGAAATCGGGTCATCGGGAAGAATTCCACAGCCGATTTTCTGGATCGAGCGGAACAGCAGGAGTGTCATCGGCGAGCGGCGGCGGCCACGTTAGCAGGTGAGGCCGCACGCCACGAGGAGCTTGGAAGCCCGCACCAGCTGCGCTCGAAGAGCCAGCTCCCACGACAGAGCAACAAACAACAGCAAAACAACGCAAGGCACATCATGAGCATGGAGGTGGTGGTAGAAGGCGAAATCATTTCGCCTGAAGATTTTAGGGCTGATGCTGGATGGATGGAAAGCAACCGTCAAACAAGAGTCAAGATTCTGGAGGACCTCAACGTCGAGGCTAGAAAAGACAACAAGAACAGGAACCAGGACGCAGAACAGAGGGAAGCCGCACGCGGTTGGCCACGCCAGTGCAAGCAACCACAAGCACCGCGGCTGCCAGAATTACCAAAAGACGACATCAAAATTATTCTACGACCCAATGAAGGACTGAACGTTTCCAAAACAAGTCACGTAACTCTAAGGGACAGCATGCTGAACGCAGCCGGGATCCACGTCATCGACGACATCATAGACACGCTACGCACCGACAACTGCAAGAACATAATAATGATAAGCACGCCAGACATGGCATGCGCTACAAGATACAACAGCATAAAAACAATCGTCATCTAAGGAAAGAGGTACGAAATATTGACATACGCAACGTCACCCGAAGACAATGCGAAAGGAGTGATACATAACATCCCAGAAGCAAAGAACGAAGAAGACATTACCAAAAGCCTGGTAAACATGCGGAATACGACAATATTGCAAGCACGAAGAATGGGCAAGACCACATGCGTAGTCATAGTTTTCAAAGATGAAGAAGCCCCGTACTTCGTCTATTACAGGGGTACAGAATACAGGTGCGACCTGGACAAAAAGAAAAATGAGATCTGGGGAGCATGTGGCAGACTAGGTCACAGATCTGACGTCTGCCCGGCGCCGGAAAACAAAATATGCATGGACTGCGGATACAAGAACCCGCCGGAGAGTCATAGCTGTTACCCCAAGTGCGCCCTATGTAGTAAGGACCACCCCACCGGAGAAAAGGGGTGCAGCCAGCGCTACAAGGTCCCATTTCTCTTGAAGAAGCGGCAACTCGAGAAGAATAAAGCACAAGAACGCCTCGCCAAGAGAAAATCCAACAGCAATCCAGACATATTAAGGACAGGAAGGGAATGATCGGAATCCTTCCCCCGCCTACCCATTTCGGACAGCGCGCAAAAAGCACAAAACGACAGCAACAAGAAAACGACCTCCAACCTCAAAGGACCGAGCTGCGACGGAACCCCTACCAACACACGGGCGTCGAGATCACCCTGGAGACAGCATTCCAGGTCCAGATCCGGGTAAAGATCCAGGTCAAGATCCAGCTCCAAGTCCCAGTCAAGGAACGGGACAACCGGGGCGCCTCATGGAGAAGACCAACCAAATAAGGTAAGCTGGGCAAACACGGTCTCCCAGAGCTCCACACAGCATACGCAAAACGATGCACTAGCCGAAGTACAAGCAGAATTGGCCAAACATAAAAAGCTTTAAACCTTTCGGTAGAAGAAAACAAATTACTTAAGGAAGATGTCACCAAGCTTAGAAACAAGGAGCAGATAGATGACAACAATAAGATGGCTACCACACAAATCCAAGAAAGTCAAGAGAAGAGGGCTGTAGCTAACGCTAACCAAGATTCCGCATCCCCTCACATGAAAAGGAGGGCTACTGCCGAAATAACACAGAAATAACAGGTAGTAGCCAAGTCTCCACAACCACAGTACATAGACGAAAAGTTTCTTAATGAAAAGTTACAATTACTTAGTGAGGAGACGAATCACAAACTAGAAATTCCTAGTAACTCCATTAGTGAAGGGATAAATGCAAGCATAGAAAGAATGATGGCCAAATAGATGGGCAATATTAATGCCAGACTTGCTGGATTAGAAAATGCTACGCATACGGAAGGCATGAGGGGACAAGTCGGTCCCATTAAGACCCAAAAACCGTTCTCTAGGCCAACCGCAGCTAACGTAAACAGCGCTACAAAGGATAGCCAATAACGTCGCCATGGCTACTAATAACACTTATACAATATGGCAATGGAACTGTCGCGGGTTTCGTAGGAAACGCGGAAACCTGCAACAGTTTCTAGATAATAAAGTTATGGGGCCAGTTCCTGACGCAATCTGCCTACAAAAAACCGGATGTGCTGCCAAATTATCGGGATATAAAACATTCTGTCAAGGAGACCTGACCAATATGGATGGAAGTACCAAGAAGCGTGCGGCTGCGACACTGGTCCGACGCAATCTGCCGGTCATCCGACAGGATATAGGCACAGAATACATCGACCACGTTTTCGTTGAAATTATATCGGCAAAAAAACAGAAACAAGAACAGTCTCTTCGTACTAAACGTATACAGCAATCCAAAGAAAAAACATAGCTTCGCGAATCTTTTCCGAAAAACGCTAGATATAGCAAAAAATCACACTGTAATAATCACAGGAGATTTCAATGCGCGCCACCTCGCCTGGGGCTACAGGTTGGAAACGGTGAAGGGAAGAGGCCTATGGCAGGATGTTCAGCGAGAGGGTCTTACCCTGATTACCGACACCACACATCCCACCAGGCTGGGGAACAGCGTGTGTACGGACACAACGCCAGATTTGACATTTGTAAAAAATACTAAAGCTGATGCGGGATGGCTAAATCTACAGGAAAACCTAGCAAATGACCACTGCATTGTGGCCACCACACTAGTTGCATGAACAACCAAGCCCAGAGGAGGCAACCAAATTAGAATCACCGAATGGAATGAATTCAGGAAAATAAGAACGACTGAACGCGAATCCGAAGAAAACAGCAGCAACCCAAAGGACATTGAAGATTTTGAATCCTGGGTTGAACTGCTGCACAAATGTGTTTACCAGGCAACTAAGACAATATATCCAGAGGAAGCAGAGAAAAAGCAAGCTGACGCCAAGCTCCTCCACATGTGGGAAGCGAAACAAAGCCTGCAAAGACGATTGAGCAAACAAAAGCTAAATCGTAACCTACGAAGACGCATTGACAGGCTAAATCAGGACATAGAAAATTACGCGGACCAACTAACCAGACAAAACTGGTACAGCACGTGCGAAGGAATGGATCTACAGATTGGTCGCGCCAAAACATAGAATATTCTTAGACATCTAATTGATCCACACAAGAGCAAGACGACGCAAAAGCACAACCTAAGCAAGATAATACATAATTAACCTGGTACAGACAAGTAGTTAATTAAAGAAATCCAAGACAGATACATAGGATCCAATCCCAAAGAAAATCTCAAAGCATACGCAGGGGCATACAACGAAGCATTCGGTCGTCCTTTTACCGTGGCAGAGGTACGAGGGGTTATTCAAAACCTCCGCACAAAATCTGCTCCGGGCCCAGACGGAGTTACCAACAAGATGATTCGTCTGGATGATTAGTCTATTGAAGCTCTCACAAAATACATGACCATCTGCTGGGAAAGAGGCAAAATCCCAAAACAGTGGATAACAGCAAAAATCGTAATGATCCCGAAGAAACCTCAGACCAATCTCGCTGACCTCATGCATTGGGAAATTGATGCAACACGTGGTCTTCGACAGATTAAACAGATACATGGAGAACAGAGAAGCCCTTCCACACACAATGGTGGGCTTCCACCCGAAGTTATCGACGCAAGATATAATGCTGAGAATTAAGCACCAAATAATAGACGGAAACGGCTGCTCCCGGATGGATACCAGGGCCATACTGGGACTAGACCTAACCAAGGCCTTTGAAAATGTGAAACATGAAGCAATATTGGAAAACCTGGAAAAATTAAGAGTTGGGCGTAAGACGTACGATTATATCAAAGACTTTCTATCTGACAGAAGAGCAATCTTAACAATAGGAGGAGTGGCGTCGAACAAACTAGAAATGGTGAGCATAGGTACGCCGCAAGGCTCTGTCCTCTCGCCTTTTCTCTTCAATGTCGCCATGATAGGCCTCCCAGAAATACTTAATAACATTGAAGACCTAAATCATAGCCTATACGCCGATGATATTACGCTATGGATAGCGGGAGACAGTGATGGTCATATTCAGGACACACTACAACAGGCGATTGATGCGGTAAAAGCATACGTTGGGTCGAGAGGTCTGGGATGCTCCACGCAGGAATCCGAGCTCCTGCTATACCAGCCAACGTCAAGAGGGAAAAAGAAAACTGAAGTCCCCAATATACAGCTCTTCGCAAACCAAGGACAACCCGTACCGCTGGTTACAACTATAAAGATCCTCGGTATGCGGATTCAGAACCACAGGTACAATATTGAAACCAGACAGTTAGAAAGCACTACATATCAGACAACGCGTCTTATTTCGCGCATACCAAATAAATACTACGGTATGAAAGAAATTAGCTTGATCAGGACTGATCCAAACCTTTGTTCTCAGCCGGGTCGTCTACGTAGCGCCATTCTTAGACCTTAAAACTGAACTAAAGAAAAGAATCAACGTCATGATCAGGAAAACCTACAAGCAAGCTCTGGGGATCCCAGTCTCCACTTCGAATGAACGTTTCGAGGCACTGGGGCTCCATAACAACATAGAAGAATTGATAGAAGCTCACAGAACTGCCCAGATGGAGAGGCTCTCCAAAAGTCAAACCGGAAGACATATTCTGGAATCACTGCGCATCAACTATGAACCCAGAACTGACATCAAAACAGATATACCAGCGGACATTAGGAGACACCTATATATCCTTCCGTTACCCAACCACATGCATCCTTCGCACAACGAAGAACAAAGAAAAGAAAGAGCCAAAGCATTAGGAAGAAGGTTTGAAAATTCTAAAGATGTGCTCTATGTAGACGCAGCCGACTACGAACATCAAGATGCCATGGCAGTGGCAGTAGTCAATAATCAAGGACATACAATTGCGTCAGGCCCAGTCCTAACAACAACGCCAGAGGTAGGAGAAGAGGTCGCCATTGCACTAGCAATGACATCTCCCAAATATAAAATTTTAATAAGTGATTCCAAGACCACCATATTAAATTACGCTAAAGGACGCATCTCGCCAAAGGCGCAAAAAATCCTCCAGGCTGGTTTCCACGGAGACCGAGTTAGGGGAATACAAATCATCTGGGCACCAGCCCACTCTGGCCTGCCAGGCAACGTGAATGCGCATGACGCGGCTCGAGGTTTCGCATACCGAGACGACGTCACCAACACCAACACGGACGCATGCGTAATCCGCCGGTCGGGCAGAGATAGGCTGGTTTCCTTTAGAGAAATCATTGATCATTACAGACTAGCCAGGGCTAGATATCCGGCAGCACATTGCTCATTCAACAAGTGGCAATCGGTAGCTTGGCGGCTTACACAAACCAACACATTGCCCAACCCCATTGCATTCAGTCACTATCTCCCAGACATATACACAGACATATGTAAGCATTGTAACAACCGAGCATATCTTCAACACATAATCTGGGCATGCCCAAAGAAACAATATCATAACAATAACTGTTGAAAACCACAACAACCAAGTTTAATAATAAGAAATGAGGAGCAATGCTAGACCGTGCTGCTCAGCTCGGACCCGGATGTTCAAGCAAGAGTAGTCCAGGTGGCTGAAGACGCCGCCGCGGCTCAGGGGCTGCCGGCCGCTGTCTAAAGGGAGTTGGGGGAGGCTTCTAGTCATTATACTCCTCCTCTAACCACATTTTGGGCAAAATAAAGTTATTTCTCTCTCTCTCTCTCTCTCTCTGTGCTGCGTGTGCATCTTCTTCGTCTTCGACGAATCTTGTTGGGATGCTGCCACCATTCTATGTGATCATCTTCATCGTCTGGTCGCCAAGCACTGTACCCCGCCCACCATGATATATATATATATATATATATATATATAGTGACGGACAGTGATCTGATCCCGACAACCATCACTGGCACTTCACTCCTCGAAAAGGCACGACGTGTGTAGAGTGAGCTCCTGAACAACGCTCTGCAATTTGGCGAACGCAGCTTAAATCAGATTCATCATGATCATCATCATCATCATCAGCCTATATTTATGTCCACTGCAGGACGAAGGCCTCTCCCTGCGATCTCCAATTACCCCTGTCTTGCGCTAGCGTATTCCAACTTGCGCCTGCGAATTTTCTAACCTCATCATCCCACCTGACTTTCTGCCGTCCTCGACTGCGCTTCCCTTCTCTTGGTATCCATTCTGTAACCCTAATGGTCCACCGGTTATCCATCCTACGCATTACATGGCCTGCCCAGCTCCATTTCTTCCGCTTAATGTCAACTAGAATATCGTCTACCCCCGTTTGTTCTCTGATCCACACCGCTCTCTTCCTGTCTCTTAACGTTACTCCTAAGATTTTTCGTTCCATTGCTCTTTGTGCGGTCCTTAACTTGTTCTCGAGCTTCTTTGTTAACCTCCAAGTTTCTGCCCCGTATGTTAGCACCGGTAGAATGCAATAATTGTACACTTTTCTTTTCAACGACAGTGGTAAGCTCCCAGTCAGGATTTGGCAATGCCTGCCGTATGCACTCCAACCTAATTTTATTCTTCTGTAAATTTCTTTCTCATGATCAGGGTCCCCTGTGAGTAATTGACCTAGATAAACATATTCCTTTACAGATTCTAGAGGCTGACTGGCGATCCTGAATTCTTGTTCCCTTGCCAGGCTATTGAACATTATTTTTGTCTTCTGCATATTCATCTTCAACCCAATTCTTGCACTTTCTCAATGAAGGTCCTCAATCATTTGTTGTAATTCCTCTCCATTGTTGCTCAATAGGACAATGTCATCTGCAAACCGAAGATTGCTGAGATATTCGCCATCGATCCTCACTCCTAATCCTTCCCAGTCTAAGAGCTTGAATACTTCTTCTAAGCATGCAGTGAATAGCATTGGAGAAATTGTGTCTCCTTGCCTGACCCCTTTCTTGATAGGTATCTTTCTGCTTTTCTTGTGGAGAACCAAGGTAGCTGTGGAATCATTGTAGATATTTGCCAAGATATTCACGTATGCCTCCTCCACTCCTTGATTACGCAATGCCTCTATGACTGCTGATATCTCTACTGAATCGAATGCCTTTTCATAATCTATCAAAGCCATATAGAGAGGTTGATTGTACTCCGCAGATTTCTCGATTACCTGATTGATGGCATGGATATGGTCCATCGTAGAATATCCCTTCCTGAAGCCAGCCTGTTCCCTTGGTTGACTGAAGTCAAGTGTTGTCCTGATTCTATTGGAAATTATCTTGGTGAATATTTTATACTATACTGAAGGCAAGCTAATGGGTCTGTAATTCTTCAGTTCTTTAACGTCTCCCTTCTTATGGATAAGTATAATGTTGGCGTTAAATCAGATTAAGGACCTCGAAATAGTGCGGCGTAATGTACATGTATTTCCCTCGCATTTAACACTAAACCTTGCTGAATTTGATTGTTTCACCCAAAAATAGGGGATGAATCACGTACGCAGGCAGGAGGTAGAGTGAAGCATGCATTTCTGAATGGTGATGATTACATTGCAGGAAATATTGTGTAACCTAGATTTTATCTTCACTACCGAATTTTTTTATTTACCTCCTTATTATTTGGTTTAGTAGTTAGGCATAAGAACGGATTTATATGCAGCAATGAAACAGCTGGTTGTATGAATCCAGGTGTACATCTACTTGTATTTGCACACCTCCCTACCTGCTACATTTATACTACACACACTATTTATGTAAACATATGGCAGTAATCTCTTACATTTGGTGTGCTGCTATGTCATGGTTGATAACACCACACGCACACAAATACAATAATTTTCTATCAAATACTCGTATCACGACAAAGGAAAGCGATCGCTGTTTGCCTGCGATATCTGTGCGCACTATATTAAGAAAACGTGAGAGACATTGGCACCCAACGAAAAACTATAACTCGTGCGAGAGTGTCCGCGATTAGAACATTTTGCGCTGACGCAGTGTTTCATGTTCGTCATTTATAAGGTCACCCAGATATGAAAACATTTCCTTGTAATTCTCGACCTTGTTTTCCCCCCACAGTGTGAAACAAATATCATTCGTTCACTTGTTTAGACTCTCATATATTCATCATGTCTGCCTTTCCTGAAGCATGCATTCGAGTTAATGAATCAGCTGTGTTCCCATGGTGCCGATTGCTTACTTTGTAATGTTATGTTTCCGCAGTGCAATGGAGATGAAGACTGTCCGCCTACATGCACGTGCATGAAGCATTCACAGACTCAGAATTACTGTGCCAAAATTGAAGATTACAACTATGATCTGGATACACAATACACATGAAGATAATCTACACCCGGTCAAGCCTTGCTTATGTATGCATGCAACAATAAATCTATTTGTTCCTGATTAAACATTTTTCCAACCGTGGAATTTTAATTCTTTGTATGCTGACCGGAAGTCACGAGCTATTGCGCTGCGCTGCTAGCCACAGACGAGGTTGTGGCTTTCACCCCGGCCGTGGTCGGCATATTTTGATGAGTGCGGAATGCGAAGAGCTCTGCTCTACCGTGAAGTGTGTGCACGTTAACTATTCCGCTAGCGAGCTCTCTCTGCAAAACGAGCGAAATGTGTTGATTTTTTTCCCGACAAGCACATACGCAAAGATAGAAACAAAAATATACTACTGAGGGTGTTTACTTCTGAAAAAAAGCTTTGGAAGAAATAAAAATAAACTGAAAGTTTGCTCAACCTCAGCATTAAGAAAAACATAATAATGGTGCTTCTAAACGTAAAGATTAGCGGAAAAAAAGGAATTATTTGCCTTAAAATAGAGTGATAATATGACTTTGATGAAGGCCCGGATCACTTGGCTTTGTTTGAAAACTTTGTGCGTAGTACATCTCAATGCAAGCAATAATGAAGAGTGCCACGCCGTAGTCTTCGCACTTGGTACTGATGCCCTTCGAGTGCTTTTTCGATCACCTGAAGATCGCTTTGAGCACATAATCATATCCTTGTTGGCTTTTGACATTTAGCAGGGGTGTAATTAGGGGAAGTGGAGAGCAAGCTGAGAACATGAGCAGCTCAGGATTTGTAGAGGTCGGAATATCTCGCCAACCAGAGCCTTTGCAAGACGACGACTTTATTTTGTAAGCTGGTTACCAGTAGAAAAACATTCTCCTCTGTCGTGTCACCTGTCGTACAAAAAAAAAAAAAAATTAAAAATACATGCTGTGACGCCGAGCTATTTATCTGCGATGAAGCCTAACTGCTGTTTGCGGGTTTTTGTTAAGATGGACTTAGCACGTCCTCAGAAGGACCTGTGCAAAGATGATGCTCGCGCCTGGTTTACCCTTCGTAGGGAAACGGTTAACGAACCCCAGGTGGTCCCCACTACGACATGCTTCACGATTAAAGGCTGCAATTTGGTTTTCAACTTTTATTCTCAAATGCTTACATTCAAAATGTTCGTATGGCCAGGTAACACCTTTGCCAAAACATTTACATAAACAATATAAGCATTGGTAGAAAACCTGGCCAAACAATGCTGCAACGTGAGTACCCTTTGCTCTTGCTGTGCGCTTATGTAAACGTCTGTCTGGCGTTGCGCGAGAATGGTCTCTATATCAGATAATTCACGTGTATAAGAGCCTAGTAGCAGAGAGGGTGTAGCTCGTTGAGCAGTATGAACAGATGAAGGGTGGCAGCATGAATGCTTCAGAATAACAGATCCGTCGTTTATTAGTTGGTTGCCATGGTATTAGATGATTGTGGCAGGTTCTTGAATTCGCAACCATGCTGCTGAGCCA